>NW_005871410.1:830121-908910 GCF_000147115.1 Myotis lucifugus | reverse complement strand
CAGAGACAGGGCGCGCTGCTGCCGATACTGCTGCGCTTTCGGGGAGCTGAGCTCGGCAGCCTATGCCAGGAGGAGGCGGTGACGTCAGGCAGCACCTCCAGGGCTCCAAGCCACCCCCTCAGGCCCCCACCCAACCCTCATACCCCAACATCTCCTCCTGGCAGAGCAAGCTTCTGCCACACAGGTTCCCAGTTCCACGCCTTTCCCCTGCCCAGGGGCTATCAGGCACACCCCTACCCACCCTGTGAGCAACTCACCTTCCGCAGTCCTGTGCCTAGGAAGGGTTGAAGCTTCAGTTCTCTGGCTGCCTGATTCTTCACCCTCAACCCTTCCCCACTTGGTCCCAGGAACACATTTTTATACTCTAGACATCATCTCTTCTCAGGGCCACGTCACCTTTCTCTCCTTCAGCTGTTGAGGACAACCCCTCTCCCCAGTCTTGCTTCTGCTGGCCTGGTTCTGAACAGAAACTGTGCATTTGGGAGAGAAGAGAGGGCCGGAACCTGAAAAACAAACTCGAACATGTATTTCACATCAAATAATCCAAAGGAACCACTTTCCTTTCCATGGAGTCTCCAACTTATCTTTCACTCCTCCTGACCCATGTTCCTCCTCTCTTCCCTCACACACTCATCTCCAGGTCCAAGACCCGCTCAGGATATGAAACACTTATATTCGGACAATGAAGACACTGGCTAGCACATACAGCACGCACAAGGCTTACACAGCAGGGAAACGAAAATATCACCCAGAGGAGTGCGGAAATGAACTGCCCCGTGAAAATTCTGACTATTGTGCTTCTTACAAAGTACCCCCTCATTGGCCCTGATGCTGTTAAAGTTCTCAATGCCTTTGCTGTCCTATTAACAATAGCCTTTCAGCACAACTGACAGAATTTCCTGAAAGAGTCCTATAAGCTTGCCTAAATATGGACAAAGACTAATCAACTATCGGTTTAACATTGTGTTAAACCAATAGTTGAAAATGAAGTATTCTCATTTTTCTACTGGAGAACCCAGCTTGGAACAGCACATAAAAACATTGTAGGGTCTTAGAAGGCACTTAGGTGTCTTATTAAGTGTGCATTTCATTCTTCCCTCTGGGTCTGGTGTTCTTCTTAGCCTTAAGCCTAACACAGTGCCTGCACAATACTTACCTTGCTACATTGAGTGGTGCAGTACACATTGTTGTTTTTGTCCTGCGATGCAGCAGGATTGAGAGATAGCAGGAACGATTGATGCCCACCCATCTACTTGTATTTGCCAGCAGGCGCTTTGGCAAGAAAGAGAGTTTGACATTGGGAGGAAAGGTTGTTCGTTGCAGGTGGGGAGTTCCTTCTGACCCTGTGTTCCTATTTAGTCCTATTCCAGCTTCTCCTTTTCCTCTCCATGCCCAAGACTTATATATGCAGAAAGAAATATATTATTTCTCCAAAAATTCTGTTCCCATTTATTTTAATAAAAGTCATCAGCTTTTTCTTCATAATTGTTTCAATCTTTAAAAAAAAGTATCCCTATTTAAGTGAATAATTCAGTGCATGCTGAATAATGCATGATTGCTCAGAGCACGAATTGATGCCCTTGGCTGCCAGAGTCACAGTTAATGATGGACAATGACCCCGGTGCTGGCTTATTTTTCCTGCCTGAAATGAGGGCACCCAATGCCCTGTAAAAGCCACCTGCCACATTTGGACATTCTGACTTTGATGGGCTCAGAGAAGGAATGGTGAGAGCCTTGTTTTCACTGTGATCGCTAAGTTTGACCTCACCATTGACACTTGACATACAGTGTGCTCCATTTCTGTGTACTCTCTTTGCTCTTGAAAAGTTGAGTCTAAACATTTTGCAAAGCAAATCCAATTTTGAATACTCCAAAAAGGGATTTGGCTATTTAAAGAGACACTTTAGAAAAACTGTCTTGTAAAGCAAAGAATCTTTACATAATTAGACTTAACTCTCACTTAGTCTGTTTTCTAGACGTGGAGAAATGCATTGCAGAGTTTTCCCAGGAGGAACATACATACCTTTATAGTACATGGTAATGGGATTACAATATGTACATAATGGGATTCCTTTTGCAGACCGAGTTTTTAGGACATGTGATGAGTCTGCCATTTTTCCTTTTCTCTTGTCAGAAACAATATCCGTCTGTTATGTACACCAGGAATGATAAAAGTGAGTGGGTCACTTTACACAACCTCTGAAAAGATAACGCCTGGTCCTGGAGGACTTCCATTCTACAGCAGATGAACATGATCCAGAAGACAATGATATTTAATTGGAAAGGTCTTGGGCAGATTAAAGACATCAATTTTCAGGTTTTAATCCCAACATGCTTTTCTTCCTTTCTCTTTAAAAAAGAATAGGCTGCAGGTTCATAATTTGTTCTTACCCAGAGAATAAATGTGCTAAATACAAAGACTTGGACATCACTAGGTAGTGTGATTTAAGCCCCAGAAATAGCAATGGCAGCAAGAACTGATCCCACTGAGTTGCTTTATGATTTTGGCACATCTGGCACAGTGGCAAGGCCTCTTCCACACAACAGGTCGCCACCAGACTTCTCAAGCCACAGTTCTAAGAGCTGAGAACCAAGAAGCCTCTGAGATTCCCAGACTTGTGATGGGAAAGCCCCTCTGGACTCAGGTACATTCCAAATATACAGTGAGCGATCTCTATCTAACTTAGAGAAAAGTGCCACATGGGCACCTGGTACATCAATCCACAATCGTATTGAATCAATAACAACAGCCCTGAGTGGCGGCACAGTTGGTTGGAGTATCATCCAGTACATCAGAAGGTTACAGGTTTGAGTCCCAGTCATGACACATGCCTAGATTGAGGGTTCGATCCCCAATTGGGGCACATATAGGAGATAATCAATCTATGTTTCCCTCTCACGTTGATCTCGTTCTCTCTCTCCCTCCCTCCCTCCCTTTCTCTCTAGAATCTATTTAAAAAAAAACATATCCTCAGATGAGGGTTATAAAAAATAACATCAGCAATAAATGCTATTATTTTTATTATTTACAAAATACCTACTATATACCTGGGCTTTACTAAACTCTCCCTATATTAGCATTAATCCTCAAATACCCCTGAAGGTTATATTTTCTGAAAATACAAAATTATGTATTTATTCACTTATTTGCTCAAGAAAAAACTTTGAGCACCTGCTGTATGTCAGGTGAGAAAACCAAAGCTCAGAGTAGCTAAAGACCAAGCCCAAGTCACTTACTAGGAAGTACCATATATACTGGAATCAAACCCAAACAAACTGATTCCAAAATTAGTATTATTTTAAGGACTATTGGTTTCTCTCTCTTTCTTTCACATGCATACACACACACACACACACACACACACACACACACACACACATCGTTATTTCTATCTCTATTTTGATTTTATCTCTATTTACTTCTGATTGGAAAAGTGTAAACAAATAAAAGTAGAGAAAAGCAGAGACCTTTCCCTTTGGGTCCAGCAGAGGAGGGGGAATGAGAAGCCCCATCAAGGGGGTCCTCTGCCCCCCAGCAGCAGTCTACCAGATGCTCCACACTCCCAGTGTCCAGTTTGGAAATGTCTTCACTGCATGAAGTCACTGAGGCAGGCCATTCTTAACCACAGTGCAGCATGACACATGCCAGGTTCCTCTTAGATTTACGGAACTCTTCCAGAGGATGTTCAGGTGATCCTAACATTTTGCCCAATCGTGTATCTCAACTACTCTGGACCCCTCTCTGCATACATGCTCCATAAGTTGTCATGTTGCTGTTAAACCAACTACTAGTCCAGCGAGCAAATAATTAACAAACAAGGTACTGAATGAAGCTCTTGATCTTGCTCAAGTCATCTAGTTTTGTTTGTTTTTTTCAATTCAGTTTTCTCATTTGTGCAATAAGAAGAATAACAGTATTTTAAACACTGAGCATATACTAAGCATTCAGTGAATTGTAGCTTTTTACATTGTAAAAAAATTAGTAAGATTAATATTTTATCCCTGGCAATAGAAACATTATTCTGAGTTGAACATCAAACTTCAGGAAAATGTTTATAATTTTGAGTATCCTTATGGCAGGATAACTATCAGAGTGAGGGACTGAAAACAATGAGAAATAATGAATGATTCAAGGAACTGGGAATATTAATCCTGGAGATGGAAAGATGTTGGGGATGCATCATGATATTGTCAAATAGTTGGGGTATCATCAGTGAATAAATTTATCCTACTGCAAGTACTCAAAAGAGAACTGAAATAGAGTGGAACATACATAATGTAGTAAATCTATTTCAATTCACTATTGCATTGTTGAAAAAAAAGTTTTCTAATCATGTAGCAGGTTATCATCTAGACCAGCCATCTTCACAGTGGGAGACTCATAGCCAAGGAATACATTAAGATTTTTTCCCCAAGGTATGTATTGCTATGTATAGTTTCAAATGAATCATTTCCCAAATATTCAATCTCTATATGTACTCTTTTTTAAAAAGCACCTTATCTAAGGTTAAAATGTATCCTTCATCACCTCTCCTTGCATTGCTCCGACTTTACAAAAAAAAGCCTATGTTCACCAATCCTCAATCTTACTATCATTAGTCAGGATGTAAAAATCTTTGGAGAAACAAACAAAGGAATGTCCAGGTCCTGAGGAGCTGATGGCAAGGCAAAAAGATGGTAAGAAATATTGATGGGGTCGTGCCTTATTTCATCCAGGTGATAGACTCATTTTAGGCTCAATGTCTATCCAATTTATCTTAGAATTAGAATTTAGAAGTGAGATAGTTGCCACCAGGATATAAGTATTTAAATTGAAAAATAGGCTTTTTATTTTTCCCCGCAGAAAGTAAGTGTGACTTGTCTATTTGGATTGACAATTTGAACTGCATTTGCCTGATAGATAGTATGGAAGACATATTATACAAATTGAATGAACTAAATCTATCAACTTATGTTTTGACAAAATATATTGAATGTACACATGTGATATGGAATATGCCAGAAATCACATTCTTTTCAACTATTAACTGATGATTAAAAAGTTTTAGACATCAAATCAAAATGTGCAAAGGGGTCCATGATTTTTCAAAATTCTTATAGGGAGTATTTAGGCAAAAAAAACTTAAAAGATTTCTATTCCCAAGTGTCCAACTCCTGGGACATCATCTGGAAGACTCAAACACAAAGTAGACCCATCAGAGGTGTCATAGAAGAGATTTCTTACTTGGGTAGGGATAGAAATAATAAACCTGGTAGATTCTCTTATTTTAAGGAAGGCTTTATATACTCATCAGGGCACTCCTAAGTTCTAGAAGTGCTTCATCACTTTATATCTCATAAAAAAAGCATTCTGCAATCAAGCCTCAGACCCAGGAGTGCAAAAAGTCAAGATTCCTTTTGCTGCATTATCCTTGAGTAGGAAACTCATTCATTTAGCAAATATTCATTGTATGTTCACCATGAACCACAAATTGTACTATGTGAACATTATATCAGTGACCAAGGAAAAGTCTCTGTAATTAGGAACTTGTGTTCCAGTTACATACGAATGACATTCTAATTATCTGACCAAAGACAAAGAATGCTAATATTTCTCCCATCTCTTGATATTTTGAAATGAAAATACCACTGTGTCAAAGAACAAAAGAATATAAAGTAAGTGAATTGATGGATGTGAAGCTAGAGAGGTAGATGCATAAAGATAGATGGACCATCACATGTCAAAGAGTTCATAAGATCTTTGCTACCAATAGGTCTTGAAAAATGAGAGTTCTGAATCATGAAAAGAAACTTACCAGCATATGCTTCTTTGAAGCATTGCAGGTTGTGAATCTGCCTTTTATGAGAAAGATAAACTGAAAATAGTCTCACCATGAACAAAAATATATGCCTAGACCAGAGTTTCTCAATCTCAGCAGACTGGCATGAGGGGCCAGATAACTCTTTGTTGTGAGAGGATGAGTTGTGCATTAGACTGTTGTGATAAGCAGAATTCTAAAGATGGACCCCCAAGATTAATCCTCCTAGCTATTCAGTAAAAAAATAATCTAGATACTGCTGTGAAGAGATTTTTGTAAATGTTATTAAAGTCCCAAATAGTTGACCTTCAAGTATGGAGATTGCTCAGGTAGGCCTGATCCAATCAAGTGAGCCCTTTAAAAGAAGAGTTTTCCCTGGCTGGTAACAGAGAGGAAGTCAAAGATTCAAAGCACAAGGGGAATTCAAAGTGCTGCTGTTGATTTAGAAGATGGAGGGATAGCCTGGCCAATGTGTCTCAGTGGTTGAGTATGACCTGTGAACCAGGGGGTCTCGGTTCGATTCCGGCCCAGGTTGTGAACTCAATCCATGCAGAAGGCAGGCGATCACTGATTCTCTCTCATCATTGATGTTTCTATCTCTCTCCCCCTCTCTCTTCCTCTCTGAAATCAATAAAAACATACTTTCAAAAAAGAAGATGGAGGGGGTACATGAGCAAACTAAAGTGGGTGCCCTTTAGGAGCTGAGAATATCTGACAACCAGCCAGGAAATGGGAACTTCAGTCTTATAACTGCAAGAAACTGAATTCTGCTAACAATCTGAATGACAGAAGTAGATTCTTCCCCAGAGTTTCCATATACTAAGACCTTGGCTTCAGCCCTGTGAGACTCAAAGTTGAGAACCTGGTGGAGTACCCCTCCCAACTCCTCCAAATCATTTCTGATGCTGAATTCTAAGACAATAAATGCTGCTATGCTATACAGGAATAGGAAACATACACATGTTTAGCAGCATCCCAGCTCTACCTACTAGATGCCAGTAGCACCCCTCCCCAGTTGTGTCAATCAAAAGTATCTTTAAACATTGCCAAATGTCATAGGGGGGTGGGTGCAAAATCACTCCTAATTGAGAACCACTGGCCTAGACATATCTATAATAATAAAAGGGTAATATGCTAATTAGACCAGAGTCCTTCCGGATAAAGCCAGGGCTGGAGTATTCAGGTCCCGGGTGCCAGAGGGAAGCCGGTGCCGGCAGCTGGGGGAAGGAAGGCCTACTCTTGCACAAATTTCATGCCTCAGGCCTCTAACAAATTTTTCATTACATGTCTCTGTATAGTTGGGAAACTATGGTTCAAAGGAAGAGGTGAGCATCTTGAGCCCTTCCCGTATTTTACAACGATTTCAATTTCTATTTACTCTGAGTTGTTGAATTTGACAACGAGAGGCTCTAATGTGGAATGAGAGTATCCAAAATTCTCTGATAAATCAATCTGTAACAAATTCAAAAAACATTAGTTCCCAGGGATCAATTAAGAGGACTTAGAGGACAGTAAATAGTGTCAACAAAATGTTTACCTTCCATGTTAAATGAAGGTTAATGAAAAAAAAAGAGGTGGGGGGGGGTGATCTTGCTTGATTTGAGTGTAAGCTTTGGATTTTGTCTCCTATAACAGAAAAGTTCTCAGCAAGAGAGAAATCCTTGGTTTGGGTCACAGATTTGTTGATGGGCACAATGCTTTGTAAGATTCTGATGGAACACGGATATGTTAAGTGACTTATTCCACAGATATGTTGTGTCATTCCTTCTATTTCTCTCTTCCTTATTAAGCCAATGTTACTATATCTATTTTGAGAATCAGGAAAGCCCAATAGACCTGTTGTTTTCAACCTTTTATCTCTCACAGTCCTTTTTTTCATTGTCTATCTGTCATTTTATGCTTGAAAAAGAAAACACATGAAACAATGTGGATATGGCTTTAAAGCAGCCTGGGGGCTATCGAACACGGAGTATGACTGACTAGGAAAGGAATATATGAGACAGCTCAGATTTCTGCTGCACTCCATGTTACCTTTTCTCTGCATTAGTTGCCATAAACTATGCTTTTTATTATTGTAACAGACGATATGGGAAGTAAACCATAGTGTTTCTGAGGAAGACAAAGCAACAATGAGGTAAAACTGGGATGGTTAATAGGCACATAAATGACACTTCGTTGTTTTTTCATTCGTTTTACCGTACCTTCAGATACTGTCCAGAAATATTTTTTCTGCCGCTGCATGAAAAATTGATGGGTATCATGACTTTTTGCATCACTTAGAGTCCTACATCCTTTTAAATAAGAACACAATGTCAATTTAGTAACTAGAATGTAGCCTAAGACAGAAGAATTAAAAAACTGATTAACCAGATTTTTTTTCTCTTTCTTCACAGCGTGTACTTACTTTAGACTAAAAGCACAGAGCAATGAACAGAAGTAATATTTGGCTTCTTCTCTGGGTTGCATTTCTTCTCCTTTTCTCCTACCACCCACCCCTAGATTGGTAGTTTCTTATCTCTTTGGAGTCAGAGCAAAGAAGAGGGGGGAAATGGTAAAGGACAGGAGAATTTTACTTAGACTGGTTCCGTCCAAGATGGCTTTTCACGCTGGGACCTGATAGATGTTTGGGTTGACTCAGGATGGAGCATCTTGTCCTTGGCCTGTTTACATCCACCCCTTTGCTCAGTTGCTACTGGTGACTATTTCTTCACTCCCTATGAATCTAATATTTCTTGCAGCTTCTTGCTGCTTCATCCTGAGGTAAAACTCTGGGAAAGAGTGTTCAGTTCCCACCTGAGGAGTAAGGAGCTGGTATTTATACACCAATTCCGTCTCATTTGCTGCAGGTCACTATTCTGCAAGCTTCAGGAAACTATACCAGGAGCATGATAGAATCACCTACAGAAGCCCTTCCCAGTCCATTATGCTGATGCCATGGAAGGTTCCCATTTCAAAAATTCACTCGATCTGTCCTTACAGTCCTCATTTATGGGCTAGGATTCTCAATCCCATTCTCAGGTATGTTCCCTCTGTTCTGCCAGACATATTAGCCAAGTCTTGCAACACTTTTGTTAATGATCCCTTTCTTCCTGGAGCAGGTGTAGCATTTTCCCATGAGTTTAAGCTGAGTTTTGATCCCAGTTAATGTTCTAGAATCTGTGAGGGGGTAGAGGTGAACCTTGAGGAAGGCAAGTATCTCATGAGGTGTCTGCTATCGGTGAGGCCTCTTCGTGTTTGCTAGGCCGTGAGACTCTGCTGTCCTCTCTCAATGGGGAGGGAGCCAATTCTGGAGGCTCCGGGGTTCAGGAGAATGTATAAATTTAAAGTCCTCAAGCACATGCCCCAAATACCCCCTTCTCAGGTCTCAGGGCCACACTCCTTGCCTACCAAGGCCCCAGCTTGAGCTTGAAAGACTTGCCAGGGCAGAGAATTAAGCCTGTGCAATGCTACCTCTCCCACTCAGGTCCAGACCTGATTCTCAAACGATCTGCCCTCTGGCTCCAGGAAATACGGTCTCTTTGAATGCTGAATTAGAGGTCTCCTGGGACTTCACACTGAGAATAATTTGATGGCTGGTTGAATTGAAACTGTTAGTTTTTTCCTCCAGTTTCACCATGACAATTAAAAACAGTCCATTCGCAGTCTTCACAATTAACATTGTTAAAACGCCAGAGGTATCGTTTAAGCCTATACTCTGCTCCAGTCCACCATGGAAGAGAGTATTCATAAATGTGATGCCCAGTATGCCAGGCGTGATAGCCACCTCTCTCATCACCACCAGAGATGGGGTCCTTTTTGCGATCTGGTTGGCAAGTTCCAGAATCTCACCATAAGGATATTTTTCCTGGGACCTCTTCCTGTGCCGAAGGTCTCAGTTTGGGTTCCTCCAGAGCAGACCTTCAGGCAAAGAATTGAATGAAGTAATTTACTGGGGAGGTGCAGAGAACACAGGAGGGCAATAAGGAAGTCATACCAGGAAGACAGCTAGTAAAGAGAACACTCAAAGCCTGCCACCAATAGAGTTGATGGGGAAACTGGGAAATGCTGTCAGAATTATCCCAGCTTAGATACAAGGGAGCTGTCGTATTTGCAGGTGTATAATACATCTCAAATTCACATATCAAGCCAATCTTGTTGTAAGCCTGCTCCAAGGAGGGGTTAATTCCCTGACACTTCTGGCAGCAGCATGGCCCCCTTCAGTCCTAGAAAAATCCTTAGGAATGAAGTTCCTAGTAACTAGAAGTCAGCAGGAGCACACGGAAAGGGGAGGTCTAAGGATGTGAGTGAAGCACTGGCAACATCAACTACAAGCTCTTCCGTGTGGCCCACATTCACTCCAAGGGGAACATTCATGCCCCTTTGCCCAGAATGAGATTGAGGAGTTAAGATCAATGTGACTGGAGCAACACTTCCCTGGTTCTATCACCAAAGCCATCTTCAGACTTTTGTCTTTAGATTTCCTGCCTGAGAATCGGACCCAAGGAAACAGAGCTCCCCTCTCCACCAACTGCAGCCACATATACTTTTAGGTCTTCAAAGGGTCATGTAGCAGTTCATCCTCACATGTAGAAACTAAGGAGTAGACTTTTAACACAGAAACAGCCAACTGCTAGGAAATATTTTTACCAATCTACCCACATCTCCCTATTATGACCCTCTTCTATATCTTGATATGTTTAAGACACCAAGGATCATGAAGGTGGTTATTGAATATTTCTGCTATAAATTAGCACGTAAATATGAAGATTGGTCTCATACTTTCTTTGGTATTTGGTATCTTTCAATTACATAGCTCAATAGAAATGGAGGCAGGAGGAATTCTAGTCTAATATCTTTGTGCGGTAGCAATTGAGACAGTAGCCTCCACCAGCACTTCTCTAGGGGCAGAGTTTGGAGCTAAGAGAGCATGCGGAAATTTTTCAAAGAAGTGATTTCACAAATAATAGTGATGAGAATGGGAAGGGATTATAGAAGGCACTGCTATTTATAAAATACCAAGCACTTTACACATATTTACTTTTAATCTTTACAACAGCTCCATGACCTAGGTTTAGCTAGTACCATTTTTGTAAAGGAATCAAGCTCAAAGTTTTGCCCAAAGCATAAACTGTTAGTAATTGACTTGGCCTGGACTGAAATGCTTGATGGCTCTGGATCCAAAGTCATGATCATTCCATTATACCGGGGACAGAGATCACAAATTCTAAGTACTACCAGGGACCAAGAAGGAAAAATGAATGTATGATATATGTGACAAAGTATAAGAGAGTAAAAATGACTAACGGGGGAAACCTGCTGACCAAGCAAAGCAGAACACCATGACCTTGAGCTGGATCAGACCCATGAGCCCCTAGCTTACTGATTTGGATCAACTCCAGTGTAGCAGATTTGAAACTAAACAAACTCAGGTATGGAGGCTAGATCAGCCACTACTAATTCTGAAAACTTTGATGAATCATTTAGTCTCTGCCAACCTCAATTTCTACCCTTGTAACACGGGGGTAACAAACTTCTACTTTATAATATAAAAGTGAAGGTTTTAAAACATATATGGACATTTCCTAGCACAGAGAAGGTACTTTGCAAATGGAAATTCTTATACTCTCCAATTATAGTGGGATTTTAGTCTCGTCCTCTCTTTCTCTAAACCTCCCTCTCTATTCCTAATGCTTTTATAGCATACAAAGGAGAAATAAATGAGGGGAACATGCAGAACCCATAGGGGTTCTACATTGACCTCATGGATTACATGAAACTATGGAGACTGGATATTAGGACTAGTGACAGGAAGTCAACTTTATTTGACTCTGATGCTGAGTGCTCAGAGGGATCCATGTAGAGAGGAGAGATGGCCACTGCACACTCAGGTCTGAGGGGGCAGTAAGAACTGAAAGCAGGGGTGATTTTTTTTGTCTTTAATGCCAGTTGATCCATATTACTGGAAACACAGGTGTATTTTCTTTCAAATAAGTTTATGACATTACTAACACCAAGAAACCAAAAACAGAACAGATATGCTAACTAACAAATAGTTGAAGTTATATTATTTTTGTATCACAGGATACATTTTGGCATGATTGCATTCATTTATAAAGCCCTTTCAAGTATAATACTTTTGTTTTTAGGAATTTGATCAGATAACCCCCCAAAATAATCTTGACTTTTCTTCTTTTTTAATGAGAGGGGGAAAGAAACTCTTGGGATTACAATGATATCAGGTCTCACAAGAATCCCTCTTGCTCTTAGATTTGAGCTTTTCAGCAAGAACATGGAACACAATACACTGTAATCGGTTATTGAATCAGCTGTTATGCCAACAGGAGCTCATTTGTTTCTCAGACAATTAACACAATTCAAAATTATCTCCACATCTGTCATTACTTGCTAAGCATAGCAACTTGCCATTAAGTTCTCCACCACCACTTAGGAATTAATCCACTAGAAGCAAAACTCCAGGAGAAGGTAAGAGGTCTTCTGTCCTTCCCAGATGTATAGTAAGTTGCCACTTCAACAGTGACAGGCCAGGAGCCCTCTTAACTAGAGTGTGTGTGTGTGAGAGAGAGAGAGAGAGAGAGAGAGAGAGAGAGAGAAGCAATCTGTGAACCCTAATGGTCTGATGATCTGGACATACATCTATTGTAACATTTACCACATTTCTGCAGTTGTTTACCTACATGTACAACTCACACATTGGACAGCAGGGTCCTGGAAGGCAGGCATCATGTGTGGTTGTGCTCTGGGCTAGAGTAGAGACATCATAAATAAAAGCCATGAACACACTAGCTTCTATTAATAGCTTTTAACCTCCTTCCAAATGTTGTGCATACAAAGAACAGAGCAGACAGGTTTGTATTTTGCTTCTTCCCTGTACCTGGTTCATCTTTCTGTGCAGATGATGATGAGGATCAAAATGGTCATAGGAGGAAGCAGCAGCAGTAGGCAGAAGCAGAACTCCCAAAGAGCAGGGGCATAGAAGTACACCTAAATCCCTCCGCAACACATCCTTATCCCAAACCACAGGCTGGACAAAGAGCAGAAGGCAAGGAAGATATCAGTAGAAAAGGGGAAGGGAACAACTACTCACAACTACTATAGTATACAGAATTTGCAGACACAATCCTACTTAATCCTTGGCACACCCCTATGGGAATAAATATTATTATTATAATACATATTAAATAGTATAATAATAGAAAATAGAAAATTATCTCCATTTTATAGATTTAAAAAATCAGAGGTTAAATCATTTTGTCCATGGGGACACACTATTAAATGATGAAGCCAGGACTCAAACCCAAGTCTGCCTGTCTGCAAAGCCCGATATTTCCATTAATCCAAGGTGCCTTTCTGGAAGATATTAAGTAGAAAGTTATTGGACTTGTGGATAGATCATCAATTGGTCAGGTTTGATTGGCTACACTTGGCTGTGTCCTTGAGCCTCAACAGTCAGGAGGTTCAGGTGTTAGAAAGGGCAGAGCTGTTGTGGCCTGGGCATTCAGTCACTAGGACCCAAAGGGTCACTCTTTGCTGAGGTTATGGCTGATATGTTTTCAATGATCCAGCACCCAATAAGTGAACTATAGTTAATTTTATACAATACACAAAGTTCCTATTATTCGTTTCTGTACTGAAAAAATGTATTAGATGCTCTACCAGGCTTTATATAATTTACATCTGTTGTTCACATGTCAATGGTCAACAACAAAACTCGCAAAGAATTTACTTCCACCTCTTTCTTTCAGCCAGGGCTTTGGCTCTATTTGAGATGTCAAGTGGGACCAGGCTGAAGCCTGAGATTTTCTTCTTACACAGCCCATCTTTTCTCAAAATTTGGCAGCAGAAGATGTCCTCAGAGGGTTTGCAGCCTGGAACTGGAAGCCTGCCTATTCCTGGTTTGTCTAATGTGAAGACCAAAAACCCCAAACACTACCTAACAGAGGAAATGGGATCCATGGGAAATCAGGTGACTCCTGGAAGTGGCCTGCCTGGAGCTTACTCACAACCACACCTCCTCCTACAAGAAGCCTCTCCTAACAATCTCATGAAGGGCATCAGTTCTTTCAAACATTTTTAAACATGACCAGTGGGAGGTCACTAGGATGCTGGTTTTGATTCAACATAAGACCAAACTTTCAAAAAATTATTGTTGATTGGGGAAGTAACTGAATTGGAAGAGATTCAAGATTTAACCCTAGTAACTTCTAAGGTCCAAGTGATGTTTCCATGATTTTATATTTTTAAATGTAACCAGTTGGCTTACAGAGCCTAAGGGGATGGGACATGGAAGAGCTACTTGCTAGGGGAACCTTCAACTATGGCCCAGTGGTTCTCTTGGTGCAGAACCCTATGAAGCCTACCATGATCATGAGTGCCAGAATGAAGATTGGCAGAGGATCAGAACCCAAATAGGCTTCAAAGGGAACAGCTTCTGAGAAATGGAGAGAATATTAGAGGTCAGTGGAGAATTGGTTACCAGGGGCTCAGTCCTGAATCTAGAAATCAGAAAGTAAGAGACAAGGCCATCCCACCTCTACTCCCCACCAACAAAACAAATCTCTAATGGAAGAATCACAGATTATGAATCACCAAAGCCAGAGCCCAGGCAAACACAAAATCAAAGACCCTGGGGAAGTTAGGAGTGGGAAGTCAGACTGGTGAATGTAAGGCTGAACCTCCTGGGCACTGGATTCACAGGCCTACAAGCTCAGCTGCAGTTTCAAGAAGTAGACCCACTCAAGACCAGAGATAGTGGCCACTTACACCCAACTTTACTGAGGGTCAGTCCTACTGAGTAGCTGCCTACAAAGGTGCACATAACCTGAACAGACTCTCCTCCCTAACTGCAGCATCTCCCAGTTCAGCTGATTCAATGCAGGAAGGTGTGTGATAATTTTGTAGATATTTTCAGAGTGTAAATGCTAGCTTTCCCAGCACTTGGTCTCTCTGCCTTCTCTTGATTTAACATGACACTATGGCATTCATTCTGTCTAACCTCCAGAAACTGTAAGATGCTTTCGAAAAGGCACAGGCTTCTGGATCTGACAAACCTGGGACTTGAAATCTGTTGCTGCCATTTAACCAACTGTGCAACTGTAGATTGATTTCTTAAATGCTTTGAAATGTAACCTCAATGTGTTCATCTGTAAAATGGGAATCATAATAAATCCCTGGAAGGGCTGAGGATTGGGATCAATGAGGATTCGGGGGAAGTATTAGATGAGAATCTCAGAGATGTTCAATAAATGTTCATCTCTGCCTCTTTCCTCTTTCTGGGTCCCCTTGTACTACACCACATCCTTTAAGAAGCCAGGTTCTCTCTCTGACAGGGTGTGACACTTTAAAAATAGAATATATTTTCAATGATGGCTATGTGATTTATGTAAAATAAACCACTTTCTGCCAACTAAGTAAACAAAGAGCATGTGCTCATTCCTGTTCTAATTTAATCTGCCTGAATGCCTGGAGGTCTTTGCAAAGTAAATGTTGTTGTCACTCTGACCTTGGGGCTGCATTCCCATTGAATTTGTCTCACTTCATCCTTTTGATGTTATGCCAACACCTCCCTAATAGGTTGAAAGCACTTTGTTGAGAACAGACAGTAGTGAGATCTATAACCTGTAAATACATGTCTACCCTGGATGATTGGAGAGTGGGATGTTCTGGGTTACTAGCTGTTCTGCTGAATAAAGAATAAGCACGTCTGCCTGAATTACCAATTTTCCAACAATAGAACCCATCAAAACGCATGACCAGGACTGAAACTGAACCCAGGGAGGTATTTGGTGATGTGGGAGGCTCCTTGGAGGCTGGCAGGGGGATGGGGCTCCCCAGAGAAGAGCAACAAGGAATGAGCAGAGCTGTGTTCTCTTGCTCTAGGAAAAATTTTCTTGATTCTGATGTATTTACTAGTACTTGTTTCTTTCTTTAGAGAAAATGTTTTTTCTAGGCTTTCCTCCATTGAAATTTTAAAAAAATATTTACATATAATGCTGCCAATTAGTGGAAAACAACTGCACATACAGTCAGACCTTGCAACCCTCTGGCTCCTTGTGGGTAGATCCCAATGTTCAGGAACTAAATGCTGCCTTGTTATCCAGATATAGTTTATTTTCTTTAGAGATAATTTTTTTTTTCATTTTAAAGCAAATGTGTATTTATTATAAAAAATTTAGAAAATATAGCCAGCAGGAACAAACAAATAAACAAAAAGAAGGTATCTGTAATTTACCATTTGGAGATGACTACCTGTTAGTATTTTGAGAGGATTTTTTCTAGGCATAAATAAATATATACTTTATAAAATAAGTTCATAATACATAAACTGCAACGGTACATACTTTTTTGACTACTCGACAATGTGTCATAATCATCTTTCTGTGTTAATATTCTTCCTCGACATAACGTTTTAATGACTGCAAATAATTTCATGTATAATAAACCATAGTTCATTCTGAAATCTAGCAACACTCATAAACAACACTATTATTTGAAAAAAAAAAAGAGAACACTTTATGGCTAAATCTTTGCTTACATCCAAGTTTATTTCCACTGGATTAATTCTTGGGAGTGGGATTGAAGGACTGAAGCCTTTTTAAAATATATATATATATTGTCAAACTGTTCTCCAAAGATTTAAACTAAAGTATACACTCTGCTGGCAAGATCCTGCTATTATGAGTCTGTCTTGAGAAAACTGAAATTCTTGGTGTTGAGGATTGTGTCATTCATCTTTATATCCAACTTCTTGATGTTTTTGGACATTAAATCACTGAAATATTTGTTGAATAAATTAATGAATCTTTCATTGTTTAAATCAGCAGTTCTCAACCTGTGGGTCGTGACCTCTTTGGCGGTCAAATGACCCTTTCACAGGGGTCACCTATAACCATCCTGCATATCAGATATTTACATTACGATTCATAACAGTAGCAACATTACAATTATGAAGTAGCAACGAAAATAATTTTATGGTTGGGTCACAACATGAGGAACTGTATTTAAAGGGCCAGAAGATTGAGGACCACTGGTTTAAATGAATATGCAATAGAAGGCAGGCTTATATAATGTCTTTGGAGATCAGCTTTCTCTTACAAAATGAGGATTTGTGTTATACACTCTCTAACATTCTATGATTTTACATCTCTTGTTGAAAAGCAATGACCTTGACAGCCCAGAGGAGATTACCCATATATACAATACATAATCATAGTGATGGGACTTGCAATCATGTATCACATGTAAGCCTGTTATAATTGCAAAGAAATGTACACAGATGTGCAAACTACTCAGTGAGAGTAAGGCTAGATGACATGACGGGAGGAGGATTCTGAAAGATGATGCTCAGCTAAACACAGATTACCTGGCTTCTATCTGAATAAAAAGCCCCTTTCCTACTCAGGATTTCATGTTGTATTTGTACCTGAAAAACAGAAGGTAGAATTATCTTGATATTTTGCTTCATTATGTAATCTTATCCAGGACAAGCAAGCTTATCCCATTAGACTTTAGGAACATTTCAGTCACTTTTAAATTGCCTAGGATGAAATTGTAGCTGTTGACTTTCAGGATCTGTGTGGGAGGCCGAGTGGAGGAAGACGGGATTCAAGCAGAGATAAAGCATAGAAAGTCACATAAAGGGAACACAGAATGGTGGTTCATCATCCATTGGCAGTTTTCCTATCAGTCTCTCCCAACCTGTGCTTCTCTCTACCTCATCCCCACAGTTTCCTACAGCGGGTCATCCACCCAGAAGTAGGAGTCCTGACTCAGTCTCCTCTCTGCTGTAGTTCTGGTCAGCTTTCAGACCACTGCTTCCTCCTGACCGCTTCCACTCTGCTGCTCTGGGTGGAGCCCAGGAGATCCAGCCTCTATAGCACTATAGATCATTTAGACTCAAAGTTGTAGTCACCTTACTCTTCTGGTTTAAGATCTGCCCTGTTCTGGGGGAGGGGGCACTTTTAGAGCAATGCCAACCACTATTGCTCTTGGAGAATTTCTTCCACACTCTGAGGTCATGGTTCTGGATGAGGCACACATTTCTCCCATTCCTCTATCAGATGACAGATCCAAAAGTCAACCTTGCTTAGCCACTAAATATATCTGAATCCACACCCATCCTTAAAACTTCATTTTCCCAAGATTATTCTCTTCACTTGAGTTCTAAATGAGTCCTTCCCCAATATAGGGAGCATAGAAATCACTTGGAGACCTTGTTAAAGATATAGTCCCAGGCCAATGGGCTGAATGCAAAACCCCAAAGGTAAAAGTCAGGAATCTATAATTTACCAAGCTCCCTGGCAATCCACTTCTTTTTGGAAAAGTATCTCATGTTGAAAAAGGGGGGAAAGATTTATATAGTGTATATCCCAGGTGAGCTTATGAAACCAACCAAGCTCTAGTCTGCAGAACAGCATTTGGGATCCATTGTTTTGGATTTTCATACATGTCTGTCTCTTTAATATCCTTTTAAGAAATTGAGATAGAATTGACATATAACACATAATTATTAGATATTTGTGTATATTGTAAAATGATCAGCCTAATAAATCTACTTAACATCCATCATATCACATATTTACAATTTTTTTCTTGTGATAAAAACCTTTAAGATCTACTTTCCTGGCAATTTTCAAATGTACAGTACAGTACTATTGACTATAATCACCATGCTGTATGTTACAGCCAGAGGATTTATTTATTTTATAACTGGAAGCCTTTATCTTTTGACTACCTTTATCATTTTATCCATCCCTACCCTAACCTCCCAGCTCTGGCAACCACCAATCTGTTCCCTGTACCTATGAGTTCAATTTTTTCCTAGATTCCACATATAAGTGAGATTTTACAGTATTTATCTTTCTCTGTCTGACTTATTTTACTTAGCATTATACCCTCAAGATCCATATATATTGTCACAAATGACAAGATTTCCTTCTTTTTGTGGCTGAATAATATTTTGTTGTGTATATACACCATATTTTCTTTGTTGTTGTTGTTTTTGTTAATCCTCACCTGAGGGTATTTTTTCATTGATTTTTAAAGAAAGTGAAAGGGAAGGGAGGGAGAGAGGGAGACATTGATGTGAGAGAGACACATCAATTAGTTGCCTCCTATATATGCCCTGACCCAGCCAAGGATTGAACCTTGACTGGGAATCGAACCCGTAACCCTTCAATGTTTTTACTACTGAGCCACACCAGCCAAGGTTACACCACATCTTCTTTATCCATTCATCTACTGACTGGTTGCTTGTGTCTTCACTGTTGTAAAAAATGCTTCAATAAACATGGTAATACAGATATCTTTTCAAGATCATAATTTAAATTCTTTTGGATATATACCCAGAAGTGAAATTGCTGGATCGCATGGTACTTCTATTTTTAATTTCTTGAGGAATTACACTGTTTTACGAAATAGCTGAACCAATTTACCTTCCCACCAACAGTACACAAGGGTTCCCTTTTCTTTATATCCTCACCAACACTTGTTATTATTATTGTTTCTATAATAGCCATACTAACAGGTATGAGATGATAGTCTCATTGTGGTTTTGAATTGCATTTCCTTTGTTCATTTTAAATGGGATTATGTTGGTTTTTTGCTACTAAGGTATAGAAGGTCCTTAGATGTTTTGGGTTTTTACCTCTTATTGAATAATATATGGTTTGAAAATATTTTATTTTATTCCATTCCATTAGTTGTCTTTTCATTCTGTTGACTGTTTCCTGCGCTGTGCAGAAGCCTTTAAAATTTCAGGTAGTTCCACTTGTCTGTTTTTGCTGTTAGAGATAGCCCTCATTTCCCTTCTGTGCATTGATATTAATACTCAATGTTATTAAATAAAAAGCATCATTTTACTAAATGGAACCTGAGAAAGAAAAGGCATTTGACTATATTAAGTCATAGCTTCAAAAGGAGAGGAAGATGAAGAAAGAGAGTAAAGGAATCTAATCTGCTGAAGGTCTGAGATCCTGAGGAAAAATGGGCAGATTAAGCCTCCCATGCCCTTTACTCCACATGCCTTGCCATCCATCACCCTCATCTGCATATTCCTTCATGCTAAGGACCAAAAGAATGAGTTATATTATGCTTTTCTTGTGTGGTTTACTTAAAATATGTTTAAAATGTACCATTCTTCTTTACTTATCAGCAAGTTGGAGAACATGGGCATGGTATAGAAGTATGGAGTAAGGGTTGAAGTGTGGAGAAGGAACAAAGAAATTATGCCATTGAAACATTTAAAGGAAACCAAGGCATGCTGTTTATGCCCTTGGGTAGCTAACAAGATCTGGGGTGGAGGGTCAAGGTGGCAGAGAGCCTTGCAAACATTGCAAGAGTTTGAAAGACACATAACAACATATAAAACCCTAGTTCTCAGCATTAAAAAGAATCTTAGGAGTCGCAAATTCTTTATTGCAACAGAAACACTAAGTGGTCATCTGTTGTACACATCCACTGCCCGGAGCTGTCCCAGAATCTAGAGAAAGAAAAGGCGTGAAACCAAGATGGAGAAGGTTTTCTTCTTCCTTATGAGGGGCTCCTACCTGAGAGGGAAAATGAGCAGGGGAGAAACTTAAGATGAAAATGCATGTCCTGAAGTTGTGATATTTAGTGAAGTGATTAGGCAGTGACATTAAACAAGCTCTGAGGCCATTTCCAAGTGATTTCTGTGGGCACTTGTGTTGCTCAGGAAGGCCAGGTTTAAAGTGGGAAAAAGAGACTCCTTCATAATTAAAATCTGAGAGTGCTTATAATAGATAGTTCATGAAAGAACAGTTTTGTTTTTTCATCAGCATACATTTTTCTTTGGTACAAGGAATTTGTTTTTACCTTAAAGAATGTACTGAAGAAAAATATTTGGCCAGAATAAGTGGAAGGTGTGGTTATGAAAAATACATTAATGATTGTTTCTAGAGTAAAATCAGCCACCTTTGCCTTTTCAGGCAGACCTGTGCATTTTTTAAAAATATATTTTTATTGATTTCAGAGAGGAAGGGAGAGGGAGAGAGAGATAGAAACATCAATGATGAGAGGGAATCATTGATTGGCTGCCTCCTGCACACCCCCTACTGGGGTTTGAGCCTGCAACCCAGGCATGTGCCCTTGACTGGAATTGAACCCGGGACCCTTCAGTCTGCAGGCAGACGCTCTATTCACTGAGCCAAACTGGCTAGGGCAGAGACCTGTGCTTTTAACACACTGACTTACACACAATTATTCTTTAGTCTAATGAGTTTATCAAATACCTCTTTGTCTAAAATCATTCATTGTTCAATACTTGCAAGATGCAGAAAATGGAAAGTTTTCCACCAAGTAATATCTAAATAGTAAACATCAATATACTCCTTCTTTCATAGACACCACTGCCTCTCACCTGCTTCTCCCTGCTGGTTGTCAGATGACTTCTATGGCCTCCAATAAGTTTCCATCCAGGACTCTGGATGTGTTCTTGCTTCTCAGTCCTTGGCTATTATATTACTTACTAGAGGCCCAGTGCACAAAAATTTGTGCACTTGGGGTGGGGGGGGGGTTCCCTCAGCCCGGCCTGTGCCCTCTCGCAGTCTGGGATCCCTCAGGGGATGACCACCTGCTGGCTTAGGCCCGCTCCCCGGGGGATTGGGCCTAAGCTGGAAGTCAGACATCCCTCTGGCAGCCTGGGAGCCCTCAGGGGATGTCCACTTGCCAGCGGGGACCAGGCCTAAGCTGCAGTCAGATAACCTTAGCACTGCTGAGGAGGCGTGAGAGGCTCCCACCACCACCACTATACTGGCAGCCATCAACCTGGCTTGTGGCTGAGCAGAGCTTCCCTATGGGAGCGCACTGACCACCAGAGGGCAGCTCCTGCATTGAGCGTCTGCCCCCTGGTGGTCAGTGTGTGTCATAGTGACCAGTCATTCCCAGTCATTCTGCTGTTAGGGTCAATTTCATATTACCCTTTTATTATGTAGGATAGAGGTCTGGTGCATGAGTGGGGGCAGACTGGTTTGCCCTGAAGGGTGTCCCAGATCAGGGTGGGGGTCCTGCTGGGGTACCTGGCCAGCCTGGGTGAGTGGCTGATGGCTTTTTATAGGCTGGCCACAGCCCCTTTAGGGAGGGGGTTCCTGCTGGGGTGCCTGGCCAGCCTGGGTGAGTGGCTGATGGCTTTTTATAGGCTGGCCACAGTCCCTTCAGGGTGGAGGTCCCTGCTGGGGTGCCTGGCCAGCCTGGGTGAGGGGCTGATGGCTATTTGCAGGCTGGCCACAGCCCCTCCAGGGTGGGGGTACCCCCTGGGTGTCTGGCCATTCTGGGTGAGTGACTGATGGCTGTTTGCAGGCTGGCCATGACCCCCAGCCACTCAAGCTCCCAGTGGAGGCTGGCTTGAAGCAGGTATCTGGGATTTATTTATCTTCTATAATTGAAACTTTGTTGCCTTGAGCGGAGGCCACAACCAGCCAGGGCAGGCGGGAAGCTTGGCTTCCTCCATTGCCAGGGCAAACAAGCCTCCTGCTTGCTCCAACTCTGAGGCTGCTGGCCGCCATCTTGGTTGGGTTAATTTGCATATAGTTGCTCTGATTGACTGGTGGGCGTGGCTTGGGCATAGCGGAGGTGCGGTCAATTTGCATGTTTCTCTTTTATTAGATTAGATAAGGGTGGAGTGGGCTCTGCTATCTTCAACACATAACTTTCAAGGTTGCCCTAAGCATCAAATTCAGTTGGTAAATATGTGGGAAGATTGTATGGGTCTAGCCCAGTGGTCGGCAAGCCACGGCTCGCGAGCCACATGCGGCTCTTTGGCTCCTTGAGTGTGGCTCTTCCACAAAATACCACTTGCGGGTGCGCATGTGCAGTGCGATTGAAACTTCATGGCCCATGCTCAGAAGTCAGTTTTCGGCCTGGACGAGTCGATTTTGAAGAAGTGGCGTTAGAAAAAGTGGGGGTACATTTGCTGAGGTCGACCCCTCAGATTGAGGACGTTTTTAGAAAAGGCCAGTTTAGGAGTACCCTAATTAAGTTAATAACAATGTACCTGCCTATATAGTTTAATTTTTAAAAATTTGGCCTCCAAAAGAAATTTCAATCATTGTACTGTTGATATTTGGCTCTGTTGACTAATGAGTTTGCCGACCACTGGTCTAGCCTGAAATAGAAAACATCATTTATTTCCATGTTCCACTGTCCAGCCACAAGGCTGCAAGAGAGGCTTGGAAATGCAGTCTAGCCGTGAGCTCAAGAAGAAAAGAAAATGGATTTGGTGGACAATAGCTAGACACTGCCACATTACTCCCTCTAGTTTTCAGATTACCTTCCCCTTGATTTTTACTTTCCGACCCCCATCTTGATTTAATTCAGCAAAACTCTGTTATTTAAAACAACTTCTGGTAAATTAAGCCTGATTCAGGATGATAACCTTCAATTCCTGAACTCATCTGTATCAACTGCCACAGGCTACATAAGATCATTGTGCAAACACCTCAGCCCTCAGAGTACAACTCCAGAGGAATGGATGGGTCATTCCCCAAGCATTAGAGGACAAGCACATGGAAAGCTTAAGTGAGGTGTGAGAGGACAGGAAGCTCAGGGCCTGTGTTTGGGTTGCCAGCCTATGTTTGCTTGCTTTGTAATCTTAGGTTCCCGGGCAGTTTAAAATAAGATTGTTGTCAGTAATTTTTACCAAGGAATTCTGAGTTATTTACCTTAATCTGTCAGCAATGAGAGGAGAAAAGTCCTGCTCCTTACATTTAGTCAACCAGAGTCACTTGGATTTTTATCGAGATAGTCTTAATGTGAATCAATCATTCAGCATGATTTAGCCATCTCCCTCCCTAATTCAAATTCAGAAAGATTCTTAAGTTAAGAGTGAGATTTTGCAAAGCCATTCTTCACTTGAACAATCCCCTCCTCCCCAACTGGACTGTGGGATTTCTCTGTAGTGATTCTAGTGATATTTAGGGCCAGGTAATGTTTGTTGTGGGGAAGGAAACTGTCCCAGGCATTGTAGAATATGTAGCAGCATCCCAGACTTCTCCTCTCTGGAGGTCAATAGCACCCCTCTCCCAAGTTGTGGCAGTAAATAATGTCTCTAGACATGCTCAAGTTTTCTGCTGGGGAGAGAGAAATGGTCCCCAGCTAAAAACCACTGAGTTGGAGAGAGGTCCAGCTTGATCTTTTTAGAATAAGAAATTCCATAAATGTGTATTTTCCTACTCTATTGCAAAAGTAAGTACTTATTTATAGGCCCCAGGGTAGTACATGCCCTCAACACATAAACACCTGTGAATTGATTTTTTTTAATTGGTTGGTTAATAATTTGTTTAAATTTCAACAAAATTAAAGAACTTACATGTGTAGATGAGCTGATCATGAAAGAAATGGCAGCACAAGGTAGGAAATATAAGCTTATAAGAAGTCAGGAATAAGAGAACGGATATGCAGTATAAGCACCTCATATTCACCAAGTCTGTTGTTCTAATGAAAACATGTGTCATTTCACTTAATCCTAACTACCTTTCCAAGTATATTGCAAACAATCAATAAATATTCTCAACTATAGTAACATCAATTACTAAATATAATATCCCAATATTTCAGATAAAGGAACTGAGGCTCAGAATGGTTAATATCTCCAAGGTTAGAGCTGTGATTCAAACTCAGGTCTGCCTTACTTTCAAACCCATGCTCTATTCTCTTAATCCATTTGGAGAGAAAGAGGAAGAAAGAGGTGTGGTGGGGAGGGGGAGATTTGTTGTTCCACTTATTTATGCATTCAATGGTTAATTCTTGTATGTGCCCTGACCAGAGATTGAAACTGCAACCTTGGCATATCAGAACAATGCTCTAACCAACTGAGCTATCTGGCTAGAGCTCAAACTCTTTTTATAATACCTCTCATCTTTAAATGCCTCTGAAGCCTTCATTACTTTCTCAGTGTGAACAAAAGTCATCTTGGAAAGGACTTTATATATGGATCAGCAATTCAGCTGCAAGAGAAAGCCCTGAGTGTGTCAGGGCCCATCAAAGACACTGCATGCTTGCATTAAACCACTCAAGAATTTTCTCAAGAGGATATTTGGAGTCTAAGTTACAAGAAAAAGAGAGCTATTATTGCCAAAAGTATATGGAGGCTATGACCAATATCCTGATATTATTTCTACATATATGAAAATAGACTCAAATGACTCCAAAGGAATTTTTTTTTTAAATCAGGGTTAGGCATTTGTTCTCCCCATGGACCCAGTAATATAACATACAAGTAAAGATACCATCATCTGTCCATCTCAATTAACTATAGTATAGCCACACAGGTACTTAAAATGCCTGGGAATTTAGAAATAGTCACTGCCTTCTCTAACCTAACAATATCCCTTAGAACTATTCTCACTTTCAGACCTATTTCTGGGCTACCTCTTGGTATATGGTGAGTGACAAATGAGTGACAAATAAGCATATCAAAAGAAGTCATACATCATATGTCATCAGGGAAGTGCAAACTTAAATAATAAGGTGATACTACTACACACCTATTAGAATGACCAAACTCCAGAACATTGACAACACCAGATGCTGGCAAGGATGTAGAGCAACAGAGAGTCTCATTCATTGATGGTGGGAGTGAAAAATAGTGCAACCACTTAGAAAGACAATTTGGCAGTTTATTATAAAACTAAACATACTCTTACCATGCGGTCCAGCAATTGAACTCTTTGGTATTTACCCAAAGGAGTTGAAAAATTATGTCCACCCAAAAACCTGCATACACGTATTTATAGCAGTTTTATTCATGACTGCCAAAATTTAGACGCTATCAAGATGCTCATCAGTAGGAAAATGAATAAATTGTGATACAGCCAGATAATGAAATATTATTCAGTGCTAAAAAGAAAGAAGCTATTAAGCAATAAAAAGACATTGAGGAAAAGTAAAATCATATTACTAAGTGAAAGAAGTCATTCTAAAAAGGTTGAATACAATATGATCCAACTATAAAACATTCTGAAAAAGATTAAACTATGAAGACAGTAAAAAGATCAGTGATAACCAAAGGTTAGGGTAGAGGGAGGGATGAATAGGCAGAGCACAGATTTTTGGGGCAGTAAGAATACTATGTATGATAGGATAATGGTCATTATAATTTGATTTATTTTTATTTTTAACTATAAGTTTTTCCAAACCACCAAGAATGAACTGTAATGTAAACGATGGACTTTGGGTAATCATGTTGTGTCAATGTATGTTCATCAACTCTGTACCACCAATGTACCACTCTGGTGAAAGATTTTGATAAAGGGAGAGGCTATTACGTGAGGGGTAAGGGATTTATATGAAATCTTTATACCTTCTGCTCAATTCTGTTATGAATCTAAAATTTGTCTAAAAATTGTCTATTAAAAATATTCAGTGAAAACAACACATAAACAAATTGAATCCAGTTATCCTTCAGTCATCAGGATAGGTGATATAAGGTCACAGGATGAACAAAATATAGTCCTGCCCTTTAAGCAGAAGCTTATCACTCATTTGGGTAGATGCAACATGTTTATATGGGAAAACTGGGATTTTGCAATATATAATATAAATATTCTGAGAGTTTTCATTCTTGCTCAACAAATATTCACTCTCCTCTCCCTCCCACTGTGGGTAAAGTAGACTTCCCTGTCCAATTGACCATGGTCGTGGCCACATAACTTGATTTGGTCATGGAATTTGGGTTGTGTGTTTGGCATGCCTTTTTTGCACTCCAGTGGTCTTCCATGAGAACATGCCTCAGGTAACCACAGGCCCTGCAACTGGAGCACCAGAATTAACATACATAGAACTGGTTTGAGCCCAACTTGTCATCTGGAGTTAATCCCAGTTGACCTCAGCATGAATCACAGCTGCCAGCTGAGCTCCACCTAGATCAGTTGAACCACTATTGATTGATCTGAAGATTATTGGACATAAGGATACATGCTTACTATTTACAGCTATTGATTATTGCAGTGGTTTATTACACAGCAATTATATATTATCACAAACATATATAGATATATATATATATATATATATATATATATATATGTATATATAGAGGCCCGGTGCACTAAATTCATGCATGGGAGAGGGGGTCCCCCAGCTCTGCCGCACCCTCTTGCAATCCAGGACTGCTGGCTTCTAACTGCTCACCTGGCTGCCTGCCTGATCGCCCCTAACCACCTCTGCCTCATCGCCCCTAACCACTCTGCTTGCCTGCCTGATCACCCCTAACTGCCACTGCCACTGCCTCTGCCTCTGCCGCAGGGGCTTCATCCAGGAGGATGTCCAGAAGGTTGTTTGGCTGTCCAGTCTAATTAGCATATTATGCTTTTATTATTATAGATATGTGTGTGTGTATTTGTATAATCGAAATTGGCTTTAAAAGGAAATAGATATTAAAGTGGAAAATGGGGGGAAAGATTTTGAATAGCATAGAAGACAGATCATCCCAGGTGAAAGGAATGGCATCAGCAAAGATATGTAGTTGGAAATGGTGAGGTGCTTTGGGGGTCCAGTAAACAAACCATTTTGGTTGAAGCAGAAGATTTTGGCATTTTTCTTGCTTGGGCATGAACTGCAAAGGTAAGGTGAAATGAGTATGTAAAAGGCTTTGAATGATAACTCAAGGAAATTAATGTAAATCCTAGGAGAGATGGTTAACAAAGACTGAACAGGTGCTGGGGTCCAACCCCAACGGGTCCAGGGATCCCCAAAGGTGTGGACGGAGTAGGCGAAGAAGGAATGACATGGAAACTGGTTTCAGTTCATCAGCATAGCGAGGTTCTCCCTCCAGGATCTCCAGCGAAGTTCTGGTCAGGATCTCCAACCAAGTTCTGGTGCCATGTTCTCTCGCTAGGTTCTCCAGCCATGTTCTCCAGGTTCTCCAGCCAGGTTCAGTCACCAGGTTCTTTAGCCAGGTTCTATCCAGGTTCTTTTGCCATGTTCTATCTAGGTTCTCCAGTGAAGTTCTGTAGCCAGGTTCTGTCCAGGATCTTTTGCCATGTTCTCTGGATAGGTTCTGGTTAGGATCTGATGATGATGTGATGAGGATCTGATGACGATCTGATGAGGATCTGACGTTTATTGTCTTGTTACATCCGTATTTATACCAGCTGATTTTAATCCTGTCAATTTCTATTACAAAGGTTAGGGCATTTCTTATCTCCATTCCAGGGAGTAAAGATTATGTAGCTTAACTACCCGCCTGGCACTTAATTAAGGGGTTCTATCCCCTCCCTAACCTCAGGGAAAAATCCCCACCTGGGGAAACAACCTTTCTCGGAGAGGTGACCTTGGTTAAAACACATGGCGCTAAAGGGAGCAAACATATTAAGAACAATATGCTCTATATGCCAGGTCTCTTGAAACATATGCTGTGCAGATGTTTCTTTGCTGCAGCGACTGTGTCAAGCAGCAAGGATGGACCGGCTTCCGGCAAACAGGCAATTCCAAGAAAAAACTCTTTGCACATATTTTAGAAACAGGAGTTGGAGGCAATTCTTAGAGACAGTGGTTTCAAAATGGAGAGGAAATAAATCCTTTTACACATAATAATATAGGTTTGGGTGAGACAACCTGTTCCACACTCCACCTTTATGTGTTTATTTTAAAAAGGAGGCTCAGTGTAGTTCTTATGAAGACATTCACGAGGCTCAGAAGATGGACATTTGAGTCAAGTTATGGATCAACAGAGGAGGCTGAATTAAACATCCATCTGGAAATTGCCCCAACACTGAACTTGTTAGTGATAAAAAGGGGAGCAGGGGGATCCTAGAAGGAGATACCTTGGGGCTGGATTATCCTTTGAGGTCTTCAGAGCAGCAGGAGCTGCTGTGTAGAAATGATGTGCTCCCTAACTGAGAGAAATCACCCAGAACAGGTCCTGGAGCTAAAATCTTAATCCCTTTTGCAATAAACTCCCTAATCCTTTAGCAAAGGGAAGCAGTAAAGTTTGAGGGAGGACAGGGCCGGTTTGAGGCAGAATTTCATTAGAAATTTGAAGGGCTGAAGTTTGCAATTGCAAATAACAATCTCAATCTGTCAGTCAGAGGCAGGTAAGAAAGGGCATTTTAAACAGAGTTCTTTCCTGGGGGGGAACTGCTAGAGAAAGAAGAACATGCCCAGATGGCCAGCGCCTAAGGGAATATGGGGTGGGCCTAAAGGAAGTCAAGCAAAGAAGATAAAATAAAATTCACATGCACTGTTTCTTATCACCATTTCTTCTTTGTATAGTTGCTATGGGAACTGTGTTTCAGAAGCTTTCCAAGGCTGTGTCTATCCAGTGCAAAGTGATCAAGCATTTGGGCTAAAATGATCAATCAATTTAATTCAACTGATTTAATTGATTTATTTCCAACTCATGCTGCCCCCCACCCTGAGCCAAGTTTGAATATTTGCTTAACTGAATTCAGTGGCATCTTGCACTGTTTGTGTTCTAGAATATACCTTTCCTATGAGGGCCCTGTTCTGGGATTACAAATAGCTCTAGAAGGGCATGGAAAGTAGCTGTGAAGGCAGGAAAGTACTAGTTGAATTGTTACAGAAGACCAGAGAAATACCAAGCACGCTTCCTAGAGAAAGGGACGGACCCCGTTTATTAACACTAGTGGACTCCGGGAATAATTTCCAAATCAGAGTAAAGAAACATGCAGATTATATATATACATATGTAATATATAATATATATATCTCCCGCTGGGGTCTTTGTCTTGCAGATATGCCTCCTGCCCCGAAGGCCCCCAGGTGTCAGGCCACATCAATGGTCCATCCTGGCACCAGCATAACCCAGGGCAGTGCATTGTTCACAGTTCCATGGCCTCTGCATTTAGATAACAAGTTCTGCAAGACCAGTTTCCTCCTCAGAATAACTCATATAACTGGTGTCAGAAATCTAGGCACACTCATAAACTGAGGAGCAGGAAAAAGCCAGGCATCAGAGGCCAAGTAGCCAAGCAGAAAAGAACCAAGAGAGAATAGTTGCCCAAGGCAAGGCAGAAGGGAGAGAGAGCTGGAGGCAGCAGCACCCAGAGGAGACCTGGGTACTAGACCATGCTATCGAAGTCACAGACTACTTATCAAGCTTCAGCCTAAGTTGTTACCAAATGAGGACTAAGCCTAACAAACCCTGCTGCCACCTCTATTCCAACCCTGACTTGACATTAGGTTACGCTTCTGGACAGGTGATCCATCAGATTCCTCTCTCCATAACTGTGCCGCTCTAGATATCCTCAGCCACATGCTCTATTGTTACTGCAGGAGATCGGATTCTTTCATGGTCTCTCAGCATATTCATTTCAAGGATACATGCATAGGAGGGTTTGCAGTGTAGTGGCAAGATTTAGTGGAGCAAAAACAAAGGACTGCCCCAGGTACACCATGCCCGATGTCTAATCCATGCCAAGTGGCTCAGCTCTGTCTCCCTATATATGAAATCCAGCCACTGGGGCCACAGGCCTGCACTTGTTCCCACCAAGCCCAGAAGGAGGGCCAGAACCCAGAGCTGCAATCCCATTAGTCCGGCATCTGAGGCTCCGGTGGTCCAGCACAGTCTCTGTTCCCATCCAGTTTGTAATGGCTGCTCACTTCAGCCTGAGAAGCTGGTGAAGGGAGAGAGCACACACCAGGCATTTGTTCAACTTTGATATTTCCTCGAGTTTGGGAAGGGGCAGGCTTTCTTTCAAATTATCCAATCCCTTTCCTGGATCTTCTGGGGTTTCATGTCCTCATCCTATCGGGTCTTTTGCCAACATTTTCCCAGCCAAGACTCCTCTCCGTTTTGGTCACCATTCTGATGCCTTTTGTGCATGCCTTAAAGTTTTGCACCATCATCTGGCTTCTACTGCCTGTTTTCGTAATAGAAGGAATTTCCCCCTTACTGTTAGTCTCTCCCTCCAGGAATCGGGGGCACAGGTAATCTGGAGGAACAGCCATTGTTCCCCAGGGAGACTGGAAAGCCAGGCTTTCCTGACTACTGGGGATTAAGGTCCCTTTGGCAGAGGATTCAGCTGTTTCCTGGGGTGTCTGTGAAGCTGTAGCTTCCCGACTTAATCAGGCTTAGTCAGTTTTGCTCTCTTCTCTTTTGTTAATACCTAACGAGCTCCTTATGCTAACATTCTGCTTCCTACTCAAGAATTCTGGGGCCTTTGTAATCTTGCAAGGGTTAATGGATGGTGGTCTCATTTTCTGTAGCTTCTTCCAGTTCTTAAGAGGGTGTGGTCCTGCTATCTGCCAAAAAGAAGAGAGTCAAGAGGGGAGGGGAGTCTTTATATGGGGGAGAGGGGTTTTGGAAAATCCAAGTCAGTCTGTTACTATCCTTGGAAGGTGGCACATGTGGTGTCTAGAGGATTGTGCTGCTGAACAAGTTGGTATCTTTGTGGAGACAAATTTGACAAGAAGGTTAAAAAGGCATAGTCCAAAAGTGAGAGGAAGAATTATTGCAACTGAACATCTGATGAGAGGTAAGAACCAGGTGATAGAGGGGAGGACCAACTTTACATTGTTCCAGATTAAGTTAGAGGAGGGGTTTCCCTGGACAAAGGTGTGTCACCTGACTGAAGCCGTCTTGTTTTACCATACTCGATTCCAATTAAGCTAAAGGGAACATTCTAAAATCCCCTTCCTGAAGCAGGTCCTTTCTGTCTGAATCTCCTGGCAGGAAAGGCAAAGCAGTTTTAAGCTTGCAGAACTTTGGCCTCATCAATGCCACCCTTTAAATAATAAAGTTTTACATTCCAGAAGTGGAGCTGACAACCACTCCATACAAGTCAGTGCAGCCAAACCGCTGAGTCTCATTTCAGGAGGTGGCAATGCAAATAGGCCTTCAAAGTTGTGTAAACAAGTAATCGGGTATTTGATAAGGGGTATGCCTGTGAAAACAAAAGGAAAAACAACGGTTAATGATAAGAGCAAATTATAAACCAGTTTCTGAGTCTGTAAGGCAAGAAAAATTTTAAATGTAAGGCTTAAAGTTTCTTTTGCTGAAATGAAAGCAAGTGGTGACATCTGATAGATCCTCCTTGTCCCATTGTTTGAATGTCTCTGGTGATGCCATCAGCTGCTCAGGTAAATTCTGTATGGCCTACACAGCCTCATGAAAACAAAGTTATAGTTTTCAATAATTCCAAATAAAAGGATGGGAGAAAAATTAAACATTAGTTTGGAGTTTTGAAGAAAACCAGAATTCATAATCCAATTCAGTTTATAGGTGAAAAATAAAACTTTGAAGACAATTAACTAGAGTCTAATATCCATAACTGTGTATTGTAGATTCTATTGAAACACAATTTCTCCTAAAATCACCCTCATTTTTATCAAGGCAAATTAAGACCAATTTATTTACTGTATTGAGTCCAGTTTCAATTTGGCCTGATTATTTGCATAAATACAACAAGAAAAGCAACTGATCATATAGTCTCTTCAATCTGCTTTGTTGGAATCTCATAAGGAATCTTCATGTGGAGCTTTCATTAGTCCCTCAGAGCAAAGAAGCCACGCCACCCAGTTGCCATCAGGCTTCTCTTGCAACACCTGTAGGTTTGGGTACATTTCTCAAATTCTTGAGGTCCCCCCAAATGTTGTGAGGATCTCTGCCATCCCCCAGGAAAGCAACCTTTGTTCCTTACCTGGAAATAGTGCCATGAGCCATGTAAATAAGCAATGTACCAGGCTATTTCAGGCTATTTCTCCAAGGAGCTTTTATTAGCTTCTGACATCAATCTTAATTCCTTAAGCTTCCTGGTGACATCCAGAGTCCAGGCATGTCTCTCTCAGGCATGACATTCCAGTCAAATTCTTGATTAATAAAAACCACAATTGGAAACTGGTTTTATGTGTTTTTATTATGAAGAGAACAGATTCTTATTGGGTTTATGCAAACAAACATATTGCTATGAGTCACTTGCTCAAGAGTGCCAAATTCTGAAGGGATCAAGTAGGAAGAGAAATAAAAAGTAAAAGGATAATCCTTGTCCTTTTAACAGAGTGGAAAAGAACCAAGCTCCAACTCTGTATTTGACTGCTAAACATAAGCAATTAGAATTCTTTACATTGACAAATATATTTCATAACTTCTAGAAACACAGGCTCCTCTATTGGTAAACATACACTTTTAAGACACGTACTTCTAATAAGGTATAAGCCATCCATTAACAGCTTCAAACTTACTTTCTAGCTTCTTTGTAATAAAAAGCCAAAGTAGGTGAGCTTAAAATTGTCCCAGAAATTAATGTTTAACAGCTGAAATAAGTTAAATTGATTTGCTAAGAGGGTTGAGGTTTATCCCTTTTGATAAGAATTATCTCTTGGAAATTTGCATTTTAAAAAGATGGCCCACATAAGAGTTCTTGAAGAAGACCAAGTATTTGCATCTCAAAGGTACAGGGAAGAAATTCAAACTCCTCCTGAAGGAATTTGGTTTCATAAAGCCAATTATCTATCAGCCTTTTCCTTGAGAGTTAAGTTTCATTTACTTGGCAAGTATTCATCCCAAAAGGAGTCTTTTTGAGGCACTGTGGATGGAGGTGGTATGTACAATTCTTTGAGGAGAGAGATTTCCTTCCTTGCAAAGGAGAAAGTTAATTGGGTAGATAAGGGAGGCATGAGCATCCTCAGTGGTCTCCGATCCAGTCACATGACCAAAACCCAGGATAGTGTGCGCCCCTGTTGCCAGCCCTTGGTGTCCCAAGACCTGTGCCTTTTGTCCCTATCCCAAGGGAGAAGGCCTTCCCAAAGATTGCAATATAGTTTGTCTGGGTGTGGAGTGTTACCCTGTCTTCTGAGGGCAGGTATACCAACAATCACAGTGGTGATCAGGCGCTGCTTAGTTGGGTTCACTCCACTTAGGCAGGTGGCCTTACCTCCACATGGGGGATAAGTATGACCTGCTTCCTCAAGTGAGGCATCCCTGCTTGATGGCCTCCAATCTTAACTAGCCTTACAGGAGATCCCCCGCCCCCTCATGTCTGACTAAACAAGGAGCACCTCGCACCTCCACTGCCTTGGGTGGAAAACTCATCCTAGAACTCTGGTCTTCGGTAGTTGGGCTAGTGACCTGTTGCCCTGTCTTTCATGTTTCAAGCAACTGTGGTCCTACAAGGTGCCTAGTAGGCAGCCACCCCTGGAAGGAAAGGGGAGGGGGTGTCATTGTTATGTCTTCCTTGAGGTTGTCATGGAAAGATGTTTTAAAAGACAGGGAACTGGGAGGGATCAGAGAAGTTCCCTGGTAACCTACATATATTAGCTAGGCAGACCAGACAGATACTGTACCCCAAGTTCTGGTGGCAAATCCTGTCGGCTTTCTCTAGGAAGATCATGAATTGCTGGGTGCCCCTGGATATAGCAGGAGTTGTGAGAAAAATTAACAAACGTTCCATCCGTCCCAAGATTAGTTTCCTCTTGTGGAGGTTCCTCTTTAAAATCATTATTTTTCCAGTTGATTTAATATAAATCTTCCCATTTCTGTAAGTACTGAGGCTTTCTATTCATTGTGTACCTGCAGGCATATTAATGAGGCTGGAGGCTGGGAGCTTTGGGCCTTAGAGGCACAATTTCCCATCTATAACTACAGAGCTTGGGCCTGTGTGGCCCCTGGGCCCAGGCAAGCAACAGCTGCAGTAAGGGCAGGGAGTGCGTCAGGCATGGGCCCCAGGTGAGCACTCCAGCAGGCGGCCCCCATGGCACCAGGCTGTACTGCCAGGGTGGAGGCAGAAAGGGGCACAAGAGAAAAGGGAGCTGAGTGAGAGTATGAGGGGCACAGGGCTCAGCTGAGCTCAGTGGCGGCCAGTGGCTAGCTGTCCCCTGGGGTGTCTATGAAGCTGTAGCTTCCCGACTTAATCAGGGTTAGCCAATTTTTCTCCTTTCTCTTTTGTTAATACCTAACTAGCTGCCTGCACTAGCACTATGAGGTGGGCAGCTTCAGATAGCCACTTCCTTGCTTCCTTTATCAAATGGACTGCCCCTGTGCCCCATTCCGTAAGAGACAGTGATGGGAGCAGACATAGAATGTTGGGGAACCAGCTAGAATTGTAAGAAATATTAATCACTCTCTGTTAACTGTGATTGTTTTGTTCTGATTAAAGAAGGTACATGCTAACCTAGCTGGCAGTAACACACGGGACCTGGGAGCTCACCTGGAAATGCAGCCCATCCTCCCCATTTGGAGCTGCCTATTATCATGGAAAAATGAACATCTTTACTGCAGAAACCGGAATCACCAGCCCTTTGAAGATACCCAGCCCTCTGCTTACCTGTTAACTACCCATTTGGCTACCCTTTGGCTACTTCCCCATGTAATCTTTTGTCCTTTTACCCAATATAAGCAGCTGGTTTATGGGGTCCAGAGCAGATTTTTGTGGATGACCTGCTGCTCTCCCATACTCCTATATTGGAATAAATGCTCATAATGATTCAACATTGTCTCTGCTTAATTGGTTCAAATAGTGACAGGCAGCATGGACCCATTGTTTGTCCGGTTACAACAGGGCCCTTCAAAAATGTGTGATAATTGGGAAGTTAGGTGAACTACCCTGCCCCAAATTATTCCATGAACATCCCTATTATTTCAATTGTGGAAGACACCTCAGGGAAAAAAAATAAGAGATTATGTGTTGTAACAGGTATTCCTAATGAGTCAGATAGATTAGAGAATTATTTCCATCTTTCAAAAACTGTGCTTGCTGTTCTTTAGAGACTAAAACTCTGCACTTTGATCTAATAAAAATCTGCTTAATGATAAGTATTGAAAAAATATGATGGTGATGATAAGTAATAACTGATAGACTACTAAAATGTATAAAATGCCTTCACATATGTTACTTCTTTGATTTCCACTTTAACCTAGAAGGTATATTGGATTTTATGGCTGAGATGCTAAAACATTAAATTCCCATTCTGGGTTTTCTGATTTGAAACTTTATCCTCTTTTTGCTACATTATCATGGAATCTGATTTCCTAAACCTATATTTTCCCCATTGTTTTAGTTGGTGTTTTTGCAGGAATCATTTTTCTTTCTTCACTTTTTATATTACTACCTGACAAACTATGAACCCAGAGTTGAATTTTGCATGTAAATAATAGATTTCATCCATTTAATAAATTAATAAATATATTATTTAAATTTTTTCTCAGACAGAGAAAGCAAATACTGATCTCACTTATATGTGGAATCTAAAAAACCAAACTCACAAAAACAGTGGTCAAATGTTACAGACTATCAGTGTTGAGATGAATAAGTTCTGGGGATATAATGTACAACATGGTGACTATTGTTTATAATATAGGATTATATATTTGAAAGTTTTTTAGATCTTAAAAGTTGTCACCACACAAAAAAAATTGTAACTATATGAGGTGATGGATGTGTTAACTAACCTTATTGTGGGAATCATTTCACAATATATACATGGATCAAATCATCATGTTGCACACCTTAAATTTACACAAGGTTATAATGAAAGGACAAAGTGGGACTGCCCTACTGGGAGTGACCACAGGAATGCCAGAAATGTCCTGACTCCCCCAGCCTCCACCCGATTGGACCAATGAAGTTCCAGGAATACAGCTAAGGTCCACATTAGGCTATACCATAGAATGCTCCTTATGACCAGTCACTGTTACCCACGTCACTCACCTAAGCCCACCCAAATGACTAGCCCTATATAACCTTTGTTCTCTGGGGGCTTGCGCTCTCTCTTGTGCATCCTGCCGCTGCGTCGGTAAGGAGGGTAGAGGAGCCAAGCCCAGGCTTGAATAAAGACTCTTTGCTTTTGCATCGGACTCGGCGCTCCCTGGTGGTGTCCTATGGGGGGTCTTGAAATCTGGGCATAACATTATGTCAATATGTCTCCATAAAGCTGGAAAAAATAGTTTTTAAGAGGTTGTACCTATGCAAATTTGCTTAAATTTGCATTAAATTTGCTTAAATTTGCATTGAATATTTTGTCAATAAATATATAAATAAAAAATAAATTGCACTTATGTCTACTGAAGTTTTCTTGTTAATAAAACATTTCTCCCCCATCTTGCACAAATAATTACTGTAAAATTCTTTGTTTCTCTGAAAGGACAAGACCAGATCCACTATTTGAGATCAGACACCCAGGGCACTGTGAGCCAGCTGGACCCAATGATCTCTAATGATGAGCTCTCAGGTCATTATTCGAAATGTGACCAGATTTATAGATTTAGGGTGTCAATTACTTTGATCTGTTCCTAGATTTAGCAATCTAGGAGTGTGCTTGTGTGTGTAAACATGTATATGTGAGGTATGGGTGTACCTGCCAGAGTACTCATTGGAGGGATGGTAAAGAGGTTGGTGGTTTGGACAATGAGGCATTTGAGAAAATATCATCCTGTCTCTCTACTTGTCAGACATGTTAGAATATTCTAATGTTTCCTAGGTTTGCTTGCTTCCCTTTCACATTACCATAACCTGTAACAATGGTGATTTTAAGATTTTAATTTGGCAGATGACTGATTCATAATTTGATCCAATCACTTATGGTATTTTCACACCAGAACAATTAATAACAATGGAAAACATTCTAATTGAAAACCTAATGTTTTCCCAAGAAGAATGCATTTCTCTATGGATTTTTATAATGATTTTATTTTGACTAGGATAGGACACGACCGAATACCTAAGTGAATGATAGATTGCAAAAGTACCAATTGAATGTATTATGTAAACGTACATGTTCTTCCACAGGAGAGGGGGACATGGGAAAAACATCACCCTCAATGCCTCCTTCAGGAATGAACACCAAAAAGCATTGTCTTCAGGGACTAGACTTTACAATCCTCCTTAGCATAGATCCCATGAGAGCCAAGAGCTAGGATTCTGGCCCCTATTGTTCCATAGCCAGCAAGAAATATCTACAGTTTTCTTCCAGAAAAATGAATTGCTCTGTGAACAGTAACCCTGGGACTTTTAATACACTGAGTTGATTGTACTGGGTGGTCTAATAAGCTTGCAAATTAAAATGACAAGCTGTTAGGTATTGAGTCTGTGAAGACAGGGTTACTGTCACTGGGGACAAGGATCTAGTTAGTCTCTCACTAAGGTAAGCTTTAAAAATTGATTAGTACTTTTGCCTTTTCCTCCCAGACAAGGAATGTAGAGAAAAGAGGAAGAGGCTTTTCTATCCCTTCTTTCCCCAGTAAAGGACTGCAGCCCTGGATATGGCCCCTTACACAACCTTACAGTAAAGGCTTTCTTGATTCTAGGAGTCACGGAGCAAAAGCAACAGGAGCAGCTGTTCCCTGGATTCTGTGCTGTGAGGAGGAAGGGAGCAGGGGAAGATGAGTGGGCCCAGAGCATTGAGAGAATGGAAGGAACAAAGGATCAATATGAGTCCATTCTGCCTTCCATGGTTCTTCCCTATGTCCTCTGAAAGAGGCCTTTGTAGCCAGCCTCCACCTCTGAGACTCTGAGGAGATAAGGACAACTACCTACCCTCTTCAGCCTGGATTCCCATGTTCTGAATTACCCTGACATGTAAGTAGGAACCAAGGCCCACGATTAGCCACAGTCAGCCAGGCACACTGAAAGGTCTCCATCATCCTCTGTCCAGCTCACCTGACAACTCCACCCAGGACCCAAGTTCTTGACACCTCCTAGCAAGTATTTGCTATTCTGAGAGGAACACCAATGTGGTCTGGTACAGAGGTATCAATGCTCTCCCAATGATTTTCACTACAACTCAACCAGCTTCCACCATGTGCCAGGGTGGGGGACTGGGTGAAAGAGGTAAAGGGATTAAACAGTGCAAATTGGTAGTTGCAGAATAGCCACAGAGATTCGGATTGTAGCGTGGGGAATACAGTCAATAATGTTGAGATAACTGGGTATGGAGCCAGGTGGGTGCCTGGGGCAGTGAGGGACTGGGGGCGGGGAGGGGGAGGGGGGCGCTTTGTAGACTGCATGGTTTTCCAGCCACTTTGCTGTACATCTGAAACCAGTGCAGAATGGTATCCAATGTAAACTGTGGTTGAAAAATAAAGCAATAAAGACTAAACATTATTATTCTGACTTCCATAGTCTATAAGGGAATGAGGTAAGTATACAACATTTAAATCAACACAGAAGTTAGATGTAGTCAGAGAAGCAGCCACAAAGTGCACGTGGTGGGGTGGAAGGAGTGCACACCAGGGGGAGAGAGCGTGCTTCAGGCACTCTCGTTATACTCTATGGGCCAGATCACTATTTCTCAAGCTCAGCACTACTGATGTTTTTGCTATGGGTGCTGTTCTGTGTATTGTAGGATGTTTAGCAGCAGGCTTGACCTCTACCCACTAGATGCCAATAGCATCACCCTATTCCATCATGATAATAAAAAAAGTCTCCATACAATGCCAAATGTCCTTTAAAATGAAAAAAATACCCCTAATTGGGAGCCACTTGCCTATCAATTTGGAAGAATGTAACTGATTCTAAGTACCCAGAGATAGTTCTGCTAATGTGAGTGATGACCTGGCAGTGGTTTTCTATAACCCACCCCATCCCACTGAAGTTAAGTGCAGAGGGATGGCACAGGACAAACGTGGTGGACTCCATGGATGAGGGATTTTTTTCCTCATTTCTTAGGAAATTAGTTCAACATCTGGTTAGAAAATATTGCGGATGTCAGATTTTATGGATTGATTTCCCTAGCTGCTGGGAGTGTTCCTGGGACAGCTCTGAGCTATTGTCCCTCTTTGGTGGCTGCCTTGGCTAGAGAAACCTGCCTTAGCCAAGTTCACACCTCCTGACAGGGGCAGCCTGAATCCCATCATTGTGGGGATAGAGAGCCCACTCATTCCCTTCAACTTATCTCAACTAAAGTGCCATGCCAGCTTGCTGATCTCCATGTCAGAGTCGTTCCCCAAGAGACCCAACCTGTACCTTATAAGTACTTAGAGTTGATGTGTGGTGGTGGTTTTATTTCCAGGGGCTGTACTGCTGGGACTGCACTTCTACTCTCAGCCCTGTCCCTCATCAACACCCTCAGCCTGATGTTTCAAAATGTTGATTCAGCAGGTAAGTCTCCTCAACAAAATACTGTTCTCACTATACAAGGATCTTTGCAAGAAAAAAAATAAATGCCCAGTGAATTTCCCGCTCCCCCCCCCAAAAAAAAAGTAGCTGTGCAGTTCCATGAACCCAGTTGTAGTTCTTTCCTACCCCTACCTATCACTTGACCTGGCCAGGCACAGGGTTTATCCTGATCATGAAACAGCATCACGCACGGCAGCATCCACTCCTGGTTCCTGGCCATCACTGGGAGGAAGCTCACTGTTCTCCTTTTTGCTTGGGGAGGATGAGAAAGGTGGTAACATCATGGAGGCAAAGCAGGAACTTTGAAGTTCACCCTCTGGTCTAATTTCCTACAGATTGACTTTTAACTGCCGCTTCTTTTTGTCCAATTTTAACCCAAATATTTCATATGTTCTTTCTCTAACTAACCTAAATAACTGGTCCTTCTTTGCTCTTTTGTCCTCCTTATTTTCACCTCTTAGCCCAAATAGAAGCAGCCTTTCAGGATAAAAAGTTAGGAAAGGAGGTCAATGCAGTATTTGTGAAGTTCCCATTTCTGGCAGCAGCAAGACTGGCCCTATGCAGAATTATAAAATAAATACACTTAATCCCAGGCCTCAAGTATCCTTTTCGGGGTCCCCTTGTAGCCCCAGACCCAAGGCTTTACTGCTCATTATATTAGCACCTTCCTAGGCTCTACTGCTCCCCATATTAGCACCTTGCCCTCTGTACTTTCCTGCCTTCTCTTTTGCCCCATTATGTAGGCCCTGGTAGTTTCCTAAGAAACCACTTAAATGTGGCAATTGGGGTTGTGGTATGACTGCATCATAGTGAGTTTATGTATTATTCCTCCCAAGGGGCATTGTATTTTGTATCTGTGTATCATTTATATTTATATACCACTCTCCAGGGCCCAAGAATGTAGGGACAAGCAATGTTGTGGTTTCATGAACACAGAAGCCATTCTGTACATCACACTGATAAGACAGTTCCCATCACTCATGACTAAATGTAAACTCCAGGCAACCTGAGCAATGAGGCAAGGACCTCCCCTCTTCCTATCACTCCATGGCAGTGCAAAGAGGCCAACTGTTTCTTCCATTCCCATGCATATGACAGTTATTAGACGGTGAACTAAACCAAGGAAAGAAATTTATGAATTCATTTATTGGAATAAAACAAGATTGATTTGATTAAGCTGACCAGTTTGTTTTTGTGAAAAAAAACTAACTCACTAGTTTTCTTTTCCCTTTTGTTTTCTACACCAACTTCTGTAATGCCTATTCAGCACTCACTATGTGGCTAATTAAAATAAGCTCATAACAACTCAGCAGCAAATAATACAATAGTACAAAGTTTCCTCAGGGGGGTAGAGGGACTGGCCTTTCAAGCAACCCCTGTCATCACCACCCTCAAATCTTTATAAAGCTGCACTCAGCAAGGATTCTGAGATAGAGGTGACCTGAGGGGACAATTGAGGAGATGCAGGGCTGAGGAAGAAAGAAAGAAAGAAAGAAAGAAAGAAAGAAAGAAAGAAAGAAAGAAAGAAAGAAAGAAAGAAAGAAAGAAAGAAAGAAGGAAGGAAGGAAGGAAGGAAGGAAGGAAGGAAGGAAGGAAGGAAGGAAGGAAGGAAGGAAGAAAGAAAGAAAGAAAGAAAGAAAAGAAAGAAAGAAAGAAAGAAAGAAAGAAAGAAAGAAAGAAAGAAAGAAAGAAAGAAAACATCTTTATCAGCCTCACAAATAATTGTACTTCTATTAACCAAAGTTCACAGGGCAACAGACAAGAGAGCAAACAAAGGAAGGAGGGTCTGCAGGGTTATAAAGCCCCAACATTGCCTCCCAAACTGAGTCCTGGCCCAAACAATCCCCAAGAAGGGCAAGCTTCAGGGCAGATCTTTCCAGGACTGCAGGTTACATGCTTGCTCACATCTGCCCTCAGCCAAACACAAGTTACCCTGGTCCAATTAAGGTGATGAAGCCACTCTCTGCAAATTAGTCACCACAGATCCCTACTGTAGTCTGTGAGAGACACTTGTGATCACCTTGTTTCATAGTGTTTGAGCTTGTTTTCTCCATTAAGCCTTTTTGTTAGTTAATTGTAATTAACACACATGCAGCCGATCAAGGATGAAGCAATCAAAAAGCTTGTTGTGCCTCTTACCTCCTCCTTCCAAATAGCTTTTTCTTTTACCTTTTTCCTTTAATTATAATGGTGTACATATTCAGTGCTCACCATCCATCCTTTGCCAAAAATTTTCCAGTCATCTGTGTGTGTTTTTTCTTTTAAGAAGGATTCATGAAACAATTATTTCCCGAGTTCTTCCAAAATGACTTACCTGGAGTCTCTATAACTTGAAGTCTGATAGTCTCCTCTGTGATGCTTTCTGCCCCCTTGCTCTTCACCTGTCCCTGTGCAGGTGACTACTGCATGACCCTAGTCCTGGTTGAGCTTACTTCTCATAGCAGCATCAGCTTAAGCTTCAGGTCTTGCACTTTCAGGTTTAATTTCTCTCCTTAGAGACTGAATTATGCAAATTCTTCCTGAAGTCTGTTCCCATAAGCTCTCTGAATACCTGGGTACTTCTAACTCAACTTAGTCCCAACACCACTTCCCACACAGCTCTGCCTCACAGACTCTTCTGGCCACCATTACACAATATTTGGAATTCCCATATTTTATGCCTCCTTGTTTCACTGAAAATGAAGTTCGTGTGCATGCTGTTTAATTCTCTTTGTTGTGTTTTGTTCCCTGGAGAAGAAAGGAGTAGATTCTGAGCTAACTTACTATGTTCATACCAGAAGTTCTGCCAGGAGTTCTAGGAAAAGCCCAATCCGAGGCCTTTGCCACAAGAGCCCTTTATCTATAATAATAAAAGTGTAATATGCAAATCGACCAAATGGCCGCCGAACAGTAGAAAGACTGTTCAGATGACCTTCCAGGCAAAGCCAAGGCTGTGAGGGCCGATGCAGCCACCAGGGCTGTGAAGGACTACTCTTGCACGAATTTTGTGCATCGGGCCTCTAGTATTACATAACAACTACCCAAATCAATCAGCTCCTCTCTTGGAAGGTATGAATATGAGTTACACATCAAGATAGTCAGTCATTCAGGGGAACAATTAGTTAAAGCACACAAATAGGAACTTGGAGAGAGAGAAATGCTGAGTCAAGAAAAAATGAGTTTTTAGATTCACAGTCTATCTTGAAAAATATATACTAGTAATTCTTCCTCCTACCAGGAGAGATGAGCTTTTTAGCTAATGCTTGTCCCCAAACTCTTTTATAAAAACTCATTACCTACTGCAACTACTGCTGCTCAGAACCTGCAAGAGTTCAGCATCGATGGCACTGTAATATCCTGATTCTCTTCCTGTTTCTCTGGTTTTCTTCTCTTCACTTCCTTTTATAAAAGTCAATGAATAATTTTTTCCGAAGTCCATGGCAGCCTTTCCAGTGTGTATGTGTTTTATCCCAAGCAAATGACTTAATACTTTACTCCAGTTCACCTCCATGATCCTCTTGCATTTCCCACTGCTTACTGGATCTCTCCAATGAGGTATCTCACCAGCACCCCAGGTTATTCCCAATGTTAAGCCCATTATAACCTGCTATGTCCTTCCTCAGCATCTCAGCCTGGCTTCCAGTGTCTATTATAATCATTTTATTTCCCTGTCTCTCAGTCCTCACCATGGCCAGATTATTAATAACTCCCTGAAGAACAGCCTGCTAATGCTTACCAACATCTGTGTTCTCTTCTCCCTCCTGGGCATCCACCTAGATTTCCTTTTGCAGCCTTTCTTGCAACTGGGTGTGACCAAAAAAAATGTGAGTAAAAGTAACATGCTCCACTACCAGACCTGACTCATACAAAAAGGCAAACCATACTTCCACGGGCGATCTTTGTCCTCTTCTCCCATCTGCCCAGTAAATAAAGAGAAGCAAAGAACTCCTGCTGACCCACATTGGACTATGATGACAGCAAGGAAAAAACTTTTATTGTGTTAAGCCATTGATATTTTATTAGAGCCATGTAGTCTATCATGTTGAATACACTTTTACATTCTCATATTTTATCTTTTTTTAAACTAAATTTTGATCATAGTTGCTTTTGTCATTAAACATTATATAAATTATTCCAAGCCTATTATTATAGAGTTACTCATTCTTGGTAATAAAGGGTAATAATCCTGTGTGTGTGTGTGTGTGTGTGTGTGTGTGTGTGTGAATTTCAATATAGTATCTTGATCTGTTGTTGGGAATACATGTATGTGGAGAGTCGATTTGAGTAATACACAGATTTTTTACTGCACAGCAGGTTGGAACCCCTACATTGTTCAAGGGTCAACTGTATTCAATATACTTTATATTATAATATGCAATATTATATTAAATATATAATTCAATAATTCATAGATGAGCATTTCTTTGTTTTCTGATTTTTGCTACTACAGATAGTGCTTCCATAAATATCCTTATATATCCCCATGTGTGTTATTGACACAGATATTTTTTCATCATTGAATATATTGGTTTCTCTTGATTTCTCTCTTCAACTTAACACCACTCCTAGTCCAATTTGAAACAACCACATCAATTCAACATCCACGCCATCACTTCCTTCTATCATATCATGCCTGTGATCATAGCCCTAGTTTAGACATCTACTATCTCTCATTTGGATGATGGTGGGAGCTTGACTCTTCTTTTAAACATATTTGTTTTGGCAGCTGGATAAAAGAATTATTTTTGTGACCAATAACTTATTAAACACTGTGATTTTCCTAGAGAGATTAAATTCTGAGCTTTTTTTTCCCCAAATTTATTATAGTTTGTTTTTCTCCACAGGGTATCTTGCATGATTTGTATATACATAGCATGATAAATGTTGCTCTATATGACTCACCATAACCAATTTAGTAGATTTTTTCTGCTTTTTACAAGCTAAATTTAGGTCACATAGACATAGTCATAGAATCCCACTTTGCCATTAAGAATCATAATCCTACATATCAACTGAAAACTCTAAACTAGAGAACACAGTGAGTAATCTGAGATAAAATATTGCAATTTAAGGCAACTAGAATGGTAAGAGGCATGGGAAGAAGCATGTAATTATATACAACTAGAGGCTCGTGCATGAAATTTGTGTACAGGTATGGTCCCTAGGCTTGCCTGGCTATCAGGGCTGATCAAGGCCTTCAGGCTGCCAGCTGGGGCCTTCCTTCCCCAGCTGCTGGCTGCTGGCTGGGGCCTTCCTTCATTCCACATCACACCCTGGTGGTCAGCGGGCATCATAGCGAGCGATCGGTCTCCTGGTCAAACTCCTGCAGGCACAATTTCCATATTTGGCTTTTATATAGAGAGGAGATGGGCCATAAATTATTAGCTTTCATATACGATGTGGAATTATAACTCCTAAATAATTAGTAAAACTTATTGAGGATGACTATGTCTATACAATATCAAGTCAATCATTTTAAAAGTGAATAATTCATTCAAGTTAACTATATCACATGATCTATATATAAGAGAAAAATTAATTTTTAATGGTACTAGTGAACTATATAAGATTTATCCCTTTTTTTCAAAGAGAATTACCAAGAAGGTCAGTATGCCACTCATTTGCTTATTTGCTCTCAAATTCACTATATGCCCTCTCCCTGGGCTCCTCCAGATTATAAAAAAACTACATTATATGTCTTAGGCTTCCTTGCCAGCTGGCATCTGGAAATTTTTGGCCAAGGGGAGGAACTGGTAGAATACCAGAGAGAGGAGATGAGGAGAAGCCATGATTTCTTTCTTTCTCTTGTCTCCCTTGGCTACCTTCTTTAGCAGAAAGCTGTTCTTTCCCCATAAACAGTCAGCCCCTCCTCCTGTGCTCCCAGGTCCTTGGGCAGCCCCTCATTATGGTCTAACTCTTCCTAAGTGTCCATGCCTTCTGGACTCTAGAAATATTGTCTTTTAGCCCTAATGGCTGTGGCTTTTCTGCTGTTGCTAATCTCTGATTACCTCACCATTTCCTATTTGATTCTTCCCCTTTCCCACATCTAACCAATTTCTTTTACTAAAATCCCTCTGTATAAAATACCTAAAGGAGTCCTTTTTTTCTGACTGGATGATGACTGATATAATTTAAAAATGGAGCTATTTTAGGATATTAGTAGAGAGTCAATGACATGGACCATGAAATTTTATCAGTGCCATTAGCTCAATGCAGCTAAGACAATCAAGTGATTGTTAAAAACACCTAAAAATAAAGTTAATACCTTTGTGAGCAAGAACAGAAAAATCAGTAAAGCTTGTCACTGACTCAGGATGGCCATAGTTTACATTCTGGTATATGCTATGAGTACTAATCTAGACAAAGAAAGGTGTCACAACATCAAAATAATATAATATAATATAATATAATATAATATAATATAATATAATTAATATAATATAATACATATCAAGTAGCATGATAAAGAAACCAGAGGACAGAAAGCTAGTAGTTGAGTCAGATTGCTCTTTCTTTACTGTATTAAGCATTAATGTTGTTCCCGAAAATATTTCCAATTTTTTACTATCTCCAGCTTCCCTTGTTTGGGTAAGGCCATACTACTAGGTTTGACAAAGGAGTTTTGAGAGGAAGCAATGTGTCACTTGAGGGTCAGAGTAAAATCCCACTCGGTCCCGGGTTCTTTCTTCTCCAGCACCGCAGCCAGCAGTGTTGGAAGTATAGTCTGGGTCCCTGAGTGACCACCATGGAAATGTAGCATGAGGAAGAAATAAACTTTGTTGTGATAAGCCAGTGATACTGGGTTATTTATTACCACACCATACCCTAGTCTACCTGGTTTTATAAATCTATAAACTCAAATGAAATGCAAGAAACATAGGCCAGAGATTATTATTCTAAGAACCATAGAAAATTAATTTCACATTTTACTATTTTTACTACCCAATACTTTCTCCCAGTGTTAATCAGTAAAGCCTTTGCACTAAAAAGTACCTGTGGGCATGTCTTCAAAGATAGAGGAAAGGAAGGACTTGGGGATTGTGCCTCATACAGTGGACAGGCTGCAAAAAGAAAGACCTGAGGAGGCAGAGTGAAAGATGGTAGGAAATGGAACCCAGACAGAGGAGCTTTGGGACAAAAATGATAATTTTTTCCCAGAGAAAATTTTTAAAAGGGTAAATCATTGTTTTCTACATATACTAGATGAGGAAGTGCATTCAGGCAAAGAAAACATATTTTCAAAGGGGAAGGAGGGGCCAGATGGATTCATTGGTGAAATCTACCAAACATGTAAGAAAGACATTATATAAATTTTCTATAATCTCTTTCAGAATATAAAAGCAGGAAGAATACTTTCCAACTCATTTTAGAGACCAACATTACCAAAACCAGACAAAGCCATTGCAGGAAATAAAAACTACAGAACAGTAATATGTTTCATGAATATAAATGTGAAAGTCATTAACAAAAATATTACAAATCAAATTCAATAATGTATAAAAAGAATTACCTACCATAACCAAGTGAGATTTATTAGGGATATGCAAGGCTGGTTCACATATCAATAGGATAAAGAACAAAAATGACATGAACATATTAATAGATACAGAGAAAGCATTTAATAAAATACAATACTCATTTATGATGAAATTATCAGAAAATTAGGAATAGAGGGGAACTCCCTCAACTTGATAAAAAACTATAAAAATCTACAGCTAGCATTATACTTAATGCTGAGAAAGTAGGAGTTTTTCCACTGAGATCAGGAACAGGCAAGAATGCCTCTCTCATAACTGCTTTTCAATATTGTATTGGAAATTCTAGCTAATGCAATAACACAAGAAAAATAAATAAAAGATGTACATATTGGGAAGAAAAAATAAAACTTTCTTGTTTCTCAGGTGACATGATTGCCTATGTTGAAAATTTAAAAGAATTGGCAAAAAACAAAATTCCTGAAACTAATAAACAATTATAGCAATGCTTTAAGATATAGATTAGTATAAAAAGTTAATAATTTTGCAAAATAACAACAATAAAAAGTGGAATTTGAAATTAAAAATGCATTACCAGCACTAACCAGTTTGGCTCAGTGGATAGAGCGTTGGCCTGCAGACTCAAGGGTCCCAGCTTCGATTCTGTTCAAGGGCATGTACCTTGGTTGTGGGCACATCCACAATAGGGAGTGTGCAGCTGATTGATGATTCTCTCTAATCAATGTTTCTAACTCTCTATCCCTCTCCATTCCTCTCTGTAAAAAATAAAAAAAATAATAAAATAAATGCATTACCATTTATACTGGCAGTCCCCCAAAAAGCAATATTTAGGTATAAATCTAACAACATATGTACAAGATCTAATAGGTAAAACTACAAAACCTTGATGAGAGAAATCAAAGAACTAAACAAGGAGAGGTAATTCATGTTCATGGATATGAACACTCAATATTGTCAAGCTGTAGCTCTTCCCATCTTGATCCATAGATTTAACATAATTCCAATAAGAATCCCAGCAAGTTACTTTGTAGATATTGGCAAATTGAATCTAAAATATAGAGGTAAGAAACCTGCCCCCACCCCAGAATAGCCATTCTTCAATTGAAGTTGAAGAATATTGTCAAAGGATTGACTTCAAGACATTGTATAAAGCTACAATAATCAAAACATCACAAGAGACAACAAAGGTTACTACATAATACTAAAGAGATCGATCCAACAAGAGGATATAACCCTGGTAAACATACATGCACCCAATATAGGAGCACCTAAATATATATTAAAACTTCTAGAGGACTTTAATGGAGAGATCAACAACAATACAGTCATAGTAGGAGACTTTAATATCCCTCTGACGTCACTGGATAAAGGAAACAGAGACTCTACAGCACACACTGGATCAGATGAATTCAATTGACATTTATAGAACATTTCACCCCAATGCAGCAGAATATACATTCTTCTCAAGTGCACATGAATCATTCACAAAGATAGACCACATGTTAGGACACAAAACAAGTCTCTACAAGTTCAAGAAGATTGAAATAATATCAACCATCTTCTCAGATCACAGTGGAATGAAATTAGAAATCAACTACAGTAAAAACATTCAAACACCTGAAGGCTAAATAGTATGTTATTAAACAATGAATGGGTTACCAACCAGATCAAGAAAGAAATCAAATATTTCCTAGAAACAAATGAAAATGAACATACAACAATGCAAAATCTCTGGGACACAGCAAAAGCAGTCCTGAGAGGGAAGTTTGTAGCATTACAGGCATAACTCAAAAAAAACAAGAAAAATCAGCAATAAAATATTTAACCCTACAACTTAAAGAACTAGAAAGAGAACAACAGGAAAAGGCCAGAGTAAGTAGAAGGAAGGAAATAATAAAGATTAGAGCAGAAATAAATAACAGAAAGAAATTAGAGCAGAAAGAAAGAAAAAAAATTTTCAAAGAATAATGAAACCAAGAGCTGATTTTTGAAAAGATAATCAATATTGATAAACCATTAGCCAGACATCAAGAAACAAAGGGAGAGGACCCAAATAAATAAAATCAGAAAGTGGAGGAGTAACCACTGACACCACAGAAATACAAAGTATTGTAAGAAAACACTATGAACAACTATATGCCAACAAGCCAGACAATGTGGATGAAATAGACAAATTCCTAGAAAAATACAATCTCCAAAAACTGAATCAGGAAGAATAAAAAAACCTGAATAGGCTAATAAGAATTGATGAGGTAGAAGTAGTAATCAAAAAAACTTCCACCAAACAAAAGCCCAGGTCCAGACAGCTTACCAGGGGAGTTTTGACATTAAAAGAAGAACTAACACCTATACTCCTCAAACTATTTCAGAAAATCCAAAAGGAAGGAACACTTCCAAACTCTTTTTATGAGGTCAGGATTATCCTAATTCCAAAACCAGACAAAGAAAGAGAATTACAGGCCAGTATCCCTGAAGAACATAGATGCTTTCCCTGTTCAGAGCATCAGATGAAGACCTCATTGGGTTTTATAGTGGCTTTCTGATTTTGGTAGTTCATTGAAGAAGAGAGTTTGAAAGTTGTTGTATACTGTTAATGATTGTCTGCCCATGTCCTGCCTGAAATACCATGATTGTTTATGAAAAGTATCTTTAATAAAGCTGGATACAGTTTGAAAAAAAATTATGAGAACATTATGAACAGCTTCACACCCAAAATTAGACAACACTTAAATAAAATAGAAATTCCTCAAAACATAGAAGTTACCAAAGCCAACAGAAAAGAAATAGAAAATTCTAATAGGTTTATATTTATATAAGAAATTTAACATCTTATTTAAAACCTATCCGCAAAGAAAATCTCAGCCCTTTGGTGAGACTTGGCTTCTTCAGGTGAATTCTCCCAATAGCACCAATCCTAGACATAATCTTCAAGAGAATAGAAAAGTGACAATAAAAACTAGAAAGAAACTATAGAAAAATATTTCATGATCTTGAGGTAGTCAGAGATTTCTTAAATAGTATCCAAGAAAAGTGCTAATTATAAAAGAAAATGTTGATAATTTAAATTTTGTTAAACTTTAAAGTTCCCATTCATCACAAAACACCAATAAAGAATGAAAAGGTAATTCACAGATGGGAGAAGATATTTGTGATTATTGTATCAAAAAAAGGGGGGGCTTAACTTCAGAATACATAATGAACTCTTATAAACAAAGAGAGAGAGAAAGAGAGAGAGAGAATAAGAAGAAGGAGGAGGAGGAAAGAAAATACTGGAAACCCCCCCCCCAAAAAAAAATAGGCAAAAACTTGAACAAATACTTTTAAAGAAGAAATTCAAAAAGTCAATTAACAAAAGTAAACTATATATATAAAAGCTTTAGCAACTGAATGACCAAACAACTGGATGACCATTGGGTCACGATGATGCGCACTGACCACCAGGGGGCAGATGCTCAATGCAGGAGCTGCCCCCTGGTGGTCAGTGTGCTTCCACAGCAGGAGGGCCACTCAGCTGATAAAGGGGCACCAGATGCCGGACTCATGGCTGGCAAGCTCAGCTCTGGCAGCACTACCAAGCAGCGGGGGCAGGCACAGCAGGGCCTGGATGAGCGGGAGTAGTGCGGCGCCCAGCCCGGGCTCGGGCTCCTCCGCAGCCACCTGCTGCTTCATGCACTACTTCATCTGTGAGGGATCAGCGAGAACAGGGGCCAGAGCCCTACGAGCTGGCGGGTAAGGCCCGGCTGCAGCACGGAGGTCCACTGATTTCCGCAGGCCAGGCCGAAGCACCCCACCAGTGCACGAATCCATGCACTGGGCCTCTAGTAGATATATATTTAACCAAAGAGGATATACAGATGGCAAATAAGCATATGGAAAGGTGTTCAATACCATGAGCCATTATAAACATGCAAATTGGCAGGGGAGGTGGGGAAAAGTTGGAGAGATCAACCAAAGGACTTGTATGCATACATATAAGCATAATCAATGGACATAGACACTAGGGGGGTGAGGGCACGAGCGGGGGGTGGGGACAATGAGGGGATAAGGACACATATGTAATACTTTAATCAATAAAGAAAAAAAATTAATTAAAACAAAACAACTACAATGTGATCTGACTATGCATTTCCAAAATGAGTAAAGTAAAAAAATAATAATCCCTTCAAATGCATGAGGACATGGAGAAATACATACATTGTTGGTGGGAATATAAAATAGTATAACTGCTCTGGAGAACAGTTTGGCAGTTCTACACTAAATTTGCAAATAACACTAAATTTGAAAATACTATACAACCCATCAATTGCACTCTCAGACATGTATTCCAAAGAAATGCAATATTATATTCACCCACAAACCTTTCTACAAATGTTCATAGCTACTTTACTCATAACCTCAAATTGAAAGCAGATGTCCTTTAGTGGGTGAATGGTTGAAAAAACACACTGTGGTACATACATACCACTGAATAATACTAAGCAATACAAAGGAATGAATTTATAGCAAGAAAATCATAGTTTCCCTCAAAAGACCCCCAGTTTCACAAATACTAATACAGGAGATTATTAGTTGGATGAAGATGGCTATGGGGCCCTGGCCGGCTTGGCTCAGTGGATAGAGCGTCAGCCTGTGGACTGAAGGGTCCCAGGTTTGATTCTGGCCAAGGACACATCCCTGGGTTGCGGGCTCGATCCCCAGTAGGGGGTGTGTAGGTGGCAGCCAATCAATGATTCTCTCTCATCATTGATGTTTCTATCTCTCTCTCCTTCTCCCTTCCTCTCTGAAATCAATAGAGAAATATATATTTTTTAAAAAAGATGGCTATGGGCTAAGACTCCTAGAAACAACAGATATAAAAGAATGTAATATGTTGACAAAAAGGTAAACACTATGAAGTCTGAGGAATCACTACATCTCTTTTATTACATTTTGGCAGCATTAGGGACAGTTTGAAGCATCAGACTTGAGTACCTGACATTCATATTTTGATCTTGTCACTCTGGTCAGGAGTTCTGCCCTCTTCCCCCACTTCCTGCAATTCTTCAAGCCTCAGCCCTGCTTTCAGTGAACAAACCCCTTCCTTATAGAATAGTGGGAAGGTGTTTTCTTTGCTCATAAAGAAAATAACTTAGAGATATTGGCTTTCTCTGAAAAACATTTTAACAGTGTTTGAAATTCATATGCTGACAGGTGAAAATGTTCATTTGTTTTTTGTGGGTTTATTTGTTGTTACCTGATATTTCAGAATTGGACTTTCTGCATTGAAGAAAAACTCATGAAGAAAAATAAATCCATTCTATAAAATTGTTGTAGGTAGCGGGAACAGCACCAGAAATCTGTCCAGTGGGGTCAGACCAAACCTGGGTTCAGCAATCTTGGTACTTGAATTATGGCTAGGAAAGAATTCAAAGTAAGACCCAAACTTGCTAGAAAACATTTATTTGGTAAATTACAGAGGTAGAAAAAGTAATTCCTATAAGAAATGGGCTTAGGAAATAAGTTATAGAGGTAAAGGGAGGCCCTTGGAGTTTGGGAGTGAGGAAGCTAATGGTACAGTTCCTGGGGGAGTGGGGAAGGAGAAGGGAAAGGGAAAGGCAGAGGTATGCTCCTGGGAGGGGGATCGCACTGGGTCCTCCATCCTAAGGATTTTAAGGGCTGAGATTTTAGGGGAGGTCCCAGGGAAAGATCTTAGTAGAATATTCAGTAGCATTCCAGGTGTGTCCACTCAGGGTTGTATTCTCCACTGATTGATTGGCTGGCATCAGGGCAAGCAGTCATTCAATGCAGCTGGTCCTAATATCAGCCATGGCTGGTGTTTTTGCTTATCTGGGCCTTAAGCTGAAATACAATTGAGTCCTAGATGTTATCTCCAGGGAGGAAAGGTCAGGGGGTCCAAATGACTTGACCAGTGGTATGCTAGGGGAGGAAAAGTCACCCTGGGAGTGAGGTCCCACCCTACAATTGTCCTTTGCTAGGCACCTGGCCTTTCCATCCTGGTGACCTTCTATATCTGGCCCATCGTCCTTGCTCTGCTCATGTCTATTTAACTGCCTACAGCAAAATGTCTTTGAAAACTCTAGCAAACTGTCCTGAGATTTGCTAATCACCAAACTCAACATAAAATTTGAAAAAGAGATAAAAGTTTGAATCCTCAAGATAGTAAAAAAGCAGTCATCAGTTTCTCATCACTTATCCATAATATTAACAACCAATGGAAGAGAGTCTATTACATTAATAGCCAGGTCTGAACACATTTCCCAGATTTCCCTACTCCCTTATGAACCCCAGTAACCCTCTAAAAGTCTTAATAGAAGTAAATGAGCCTCAGAATGTTTGTTAGAACTGGAAGAGACTCTGGAAATTGTTAGTTGCATAGTGAATATAAAAGGCAATTAGGGTACAATACCTATCTTGCAGGAACTTACAAAATTAAGGACACGAGACACAGCACTCACATGTGAACTGGTTCCTATTTTCTTAATGCACACAAAGTCAGAGTGAATGTGAAATACAGGGAGATCAAGCCCAATGGCTTCATAATATAGTAGGTGTGGGAAAGTCATTAGCAAGGTCATTGCTGAGACAAGTCCAGGCATAGCCATCCTCCAGACATCTACAAGAAGCAATATAAAACGAGGATGTAGATTGAACCCTTTTTCATCTCTTTCTTCAGCTTCACGATCATCCAGATCACTTTTCTCTCCACTCTGGAGATCCCTATAAATCATCTCTTCAGCCCCCTTCCCTGACAGGAGGTGCTAACCTGTCCCAAAAGATGCTGACTTTTTACCATAAGAGCAGGATTCTTTATAGCACCTTTTCCAGCTTTCTGGAACATATAAGAAACACACTTTTCATCCTATGGTCGTGAGATGGGTGGTAGCAATATGAGCCTCATTCCTTGTAACATTAGTGACCAGCTCCTCTGAGCTGCTGAGAACTCATGGGTTTGTCCATGCCTCTTCTAAACGTCATAGTTTCCAAGTTTACCCTGATGAGTTTAGACATGTCTAAACCAAACTCCAATTTAGCCATTCTAGTTGAGGTATGAGGGCTGCCATAACTCTATTCTGCATACTAGGGTCCCATCTGGTTTATGATTTTCACTTTCCTTGTATTTCCAGAGACTACACACATATTGGCTCTGAGCTCAGAGGGGCATGAAAATGCATAGAAGCCAGCCAGTGAGGGGCGCCCTCAATAGCCTCTCCTGATGCATAGTCATTCTGAAAGCTAAGAAATGACTCACCACAAATCCATGTCGTGGTAGTTACCGGACTAAAGGAGTCCATTTGCCTGCATGCATCAAAACCAAACAGGAGTTTGCAGCAAAATAAGGTTTATTTTTAGGAAGTGGCCCACACCTGGAAACAAAGGTAAGCTAATTCTCAATGACCCAGCTCTCTAATGGCTTCTAAGAGATGGATTATATGTGGCTAAGGGAGTTAAACTGTGGTCACGGTCATGGTCTCTACTGATAGGTCAGCACTAGGGTAGGGAGTAGTTGACTAGGGCACCTGGTCCTGATATCAGCCATGGTGTCTCTTCATTGGTTTCGCCAGTTTTCTAGGTCTGAAGCTGAAACACAATCGAGGCCTAGATGTTATCTTTAGTTTGATTGAAACTCCATCTCTGTGGTCAATAGACCCAAGGCTTTGTTCCTACAATTATTTGATGCCCACCAGGGCCTCATTGACTGGTTCTCAACCTTGGTTGCACATTAGAATCATCTGGGAATCTTTTTAAAATCCTGATTTCTGGGCCCCATCCTCCGGAAATTCTGTTTCTTTGTTACTAATGTTGTGGTCTCACCCCATAACAAAGAAACAGAATTTCCGGAGGATGAGGCCCAGAAATCAGGATTTTAAAAAGATTCCCAGGTGATTCTAATGGGCAGCCAAGGTTGAGAATCACTGAACTAGTGGGTTTAATAGTTAATAGAGTGACCATGCAAGGAGAAGGAGGCAGGTGAGTCAGGGTGCTGGATGAGGCCAGTTTGAATTAAAGGGAAAGAAAGAAGAAAAGTGCATATTAAAGAAATTAAGTTTCTGCATAGTTACAAGGTCTCCTCTCATGAACATATCTCATTATATGAATTCTCAGGTTTGAATACTCTGGGCCTCATTTTTCTTATCTGTAAAATGAAAGCAATGATAACAAGCAGTACTACCCCCTTAGATTGCATTGAGTGTTATGTAATTCAGGTAAGGGAACTTGTAGTGCATAGCATATGGTCAGTGCTCAATAAGTTGATGCCATTATTACTGTGTCTGTGAACCAGGAAGAATTGCTGTGTTAACTTCTATTCTCCAGAAGGAAGAGAAAAGCCTTTTATTTTCTTTTCTTTTTTTTTTTAGGGCCTGTTATTCTTCTCTTTACTTTTCAAACCCTTTCCTTCTGTTCTCCCCTTCTCCATTATTCCTTCTCCACCAAGCCTTCAGACTGCTACAGCTGCCCTCCCTTCTCAGGGCCACCACAGGGTTAGCTCCTAGATCATACAATCTGGCACTTGCTCCCACCTAGTAGTTTTAACAATTGCTTGGTCTGTGTGTGCTTGCTCTCTTTGCTAACCCTGAGGCCCTCTATAGGCAAAGACCAGTGTCACTTCTAACCTAACAATGCCAAGCATAAGACTGGGCAGGGAGAGGGTGCTTTTTAAAGTTCTTATCATCAACTGTGCTTCTTAAGTTGAATACTTGAAATACATGACAATGTTGGTTGCTGTGTCTAGGGCAGAAATTATCCCACAGAAATGACTGTTGGCTGCAAGAGAAGAATCCCAGAGAAAGCGAACACACCAGTGCTTGTACCTCTGGGCAGGTCCCTCTTGAGCAGGGAAGTGTGGTGCCAAAGGCTCCTCTACATTCACTGCTGTTGGATCTTGGGATTGACAGGGGAAAGAAAGAGCTTTGCTATGGCTCATTTATTCATTCAGTGACTATTTACCAGGCATCTACCATATGTCAGACCCTGTGCATGCTGCTGGAATCCAGGCGATTCTGACAAAGCCACAGTCCTTGTGGCAGTTATAATCTGAGAGAGATGAACATTAAGCCAATACTTATGCATTAACTTGTTAACAGATAAGTCTCGTTGAATTGTGTGAAAGTAAGAGATAGAAAAAATGAGGGTGAGAGAGTGACTTTTCCAAGGTGAATCAGGCAGGTGAGTTAATATTGCATATGGTTAGAAGCATATCCTTTGGAGTAAAATGTGACCCGGGTTCAAGACTTGGCTCTGCTCCTTATTAGCCACAGAATATCATGCAAGGTTCTTTATAAAAATATTTTTATTGATTTAAGAGAGGAAGGGAGAGGAAGGGAGAGATAGAAATATCAATGATGATAGAGAATCATTGATCGGCTGCCTCCTGCACCCCCCACACTGGGGATTGAGCTCGAAATCCAGGCATGTGCCCTGACCAGGAATCAAACCATGACCTCCTATGTCATAGGTGGACACTCAACCACTGAGGCAAGCCAACTGGGCAAGTTTTTCTTTCTTGTACCATTTTCAGTGTATCTACTTCGGTAAAATGAAGACAGTAGCCCCATGTGTCTGGATTTGTAAGCCTTAGAAGAAGTAACATATGTAGTGCCCTTAACACTCAATAAATGTTAGTAGTCCTCTTATTAGTGCTGGCAGTTAGGTCTGTTGTCCAGATTTCCTAACAGCAAATCCAGCCCTTTATCTCTGCACCCCACTGCCTCCATATCATTTCATGGATTTTTCTCTTTCTAACCAAAAAAAGTTTCCTGGAAAGTAGGTCAGGCTTGAGCTAACTCTCACTGGTTTTTCAATGGAAGAGGGGGCACAGGAAGCATTTTAGCAGTTCTCAGTGCCCATCGAGGCTTCCAAAAAGATGACAAAGTATTTTCCTGAGGGCTTATTTAATTTTGTCCTCAGGCTTGTTCACAATTCTGACCATCTGGTCCTGGAGGCTTCTCTATATTTAATATTTCTACTTTGGGTGTTTTGCTTTTTTAACCTATTCTAGGATTAGTCGCCCCCTTATAGCCACCTCCACTCTCTCCACCAACCCCTGGCTTATTTTCCTTGAGCAGATTCCTCAGTAGGACAAATGTACTGTAGCCTGTAACTTTGATAAACTCAGAACTAAAAGACAGTGGCGTTTCAAGCCATTTTAAAAGGTCACAACAAAACTCACTGTGCACTTGATGCTGGGATGTGATACTGCTCCAAGGGTACATGTCACTAGTATGAACAGCATTTAATAGAAGAAAGCTTTCCCAAACTGTGCATAAAGCCACTCCTCCTGAAAAAAAATATAGATCTTGCTGGCACTGGTCATCTAGTTCTAAAGAGAAACCCAGCTTGAGCTGCCCGTCCAGCTCCCTTTAGGCCACCTGTCAACACAGTTCATCAGGGACACAGCAGAAGCATGCCTGCTCCCAACAACCTCTCTGCCAGTCTGGCTGCCTGAATTCTCACCATCAGTATTAGTCTTTCAGGCTGGGGCACTGCTCTAGAAAATGTATTTCCTAAAGAAAAACTAAACCACAGCCTTTTTTTTTCTGGCTCACCCACTCACCTAGCTTGGAGTAGGGTTCCAAAGGGCCAGAACAAAGGACAAGTATGATTTTATGGGGAGAGATGGGAAGCTGGTCCCCTCCTTTGGGTCTCCAGTCCCCTGTGCTCACCTCTACCTACCTCTCATCTCATTGCATTGCCAGTGTGTCCCCTCAGCTGCTTCCCTCGTGGTCTATGGACTCTCTGTAGCCACTGATAGCATTTTAATAAATGTTTGAATAATCGATAGGAAGAAAACAGATGTTCAAAATATCAAAGGACACTATGAAGACCAGAGGAGGAAAGGACCATATGGAGATTAGAAATCTTGATGATGAGGATAAATGGAAGATAAAACGTGAGGCTTAACCAAAATTTTAAGATTCAAGGTGTCTTGTAACATCACCTTTATCTTCATAAGACATCCTTTAACGAGACAGCCTCTTTTTTTCTTTATATCTGAACATTTTATAAGAACTTCTTGTCTTTTGTTTATGGGCATCTTAATGGAAAGATTGGCAATAAGCAGAGGGGGTATTATTCCCATTTTGCCAATAATGAGGTAAAGGATCTGAGAAGTAATAAAAGCTGCTCAAGGTCATGTGGTAAATTTATTGAAAAGAATCAAGGCCTTTTGCCTTCTACTATGTTGCTCATTGCCTCTCTGCTTCACTGTGTCTTGTATAAGAGGTTGTGGGTCAGCAGGCACAACGGAAAACAACATGGGAATTTAAGCCATACTCAAGTCTTGTCTCTGCCAATTTTTATGTTAGAAAACAATTTTTCTTTTCCAACATGAAATAGCTTATTGTTTTTTCTCCCTATTAATATAAGATTTACATTTTCAGGATAAATTCAGAACTTTTATTGCAAAATGGATAGTGAAGCTTGATAAAATATAACATTCTTTTAAATAAGAAGTTAAGTTCTTAGGAAAGTAAGGGAAATCCTCAGGAGCCAGAAAAACATAGATGAAACTGAAAACCAGAGAGAGCAGAGCAACTAGTGTGCAAGCGAATGCGGCCACAGTTACTGTGGCAGAGAGGATGGGCCTGGGGCATTATGTCATGCTTAGGAGCTGAGAAACTTGAGACTTAATGTCTAAATGAAAACTGTAGATGAGTTCCTGGACTCAAGCAAGGTGGAGAGTTGAATTTAGACCCCTATGAGAATGGAGAGGAGGTCTAGGCGAGGAAGGACATAATACAGGAAAATAGAAAATGAGGAAGATGAAGCTCTGGGTGGGGATAAAAGAGATCAAAAGCAAAATGTAAACCTAAAAGTGGGGGAAGAGACGATGAAAGTGTGTGCTAAAAAAACACACAACACACACACACACACACACACACACACACACACACACACCTCTGATTACCAGCTCCAGAAGACCAGAGGAAATTTGTGTGTTGCTACTTGTGCTCTAAATGGAAAGCTTTAAATCCTGATAAAATGTGCTACAGTGGCTTGTTCTCAAACTCCATAGGTGATTGAATATAATAAATACCATCGGTATGGTCACAGATGCTTCAAACTGAGAAATAGTAGCTAATGTTCCCATCAGGTTAGAATGGAAAACTCCTTGGGGAAACAATGCTAGGAAGCCAAATAAGATTCCCTCAGATGCGATCCAGGTAATATGAGCAAACAGATTCATCAACAGACAAGAAAATAATCTATCATGAATGAGCCAGAAAATGCAAGAGCAAAAGGAATAAGATTCCCCAAAGCACCAGGTGTTCTCAGATCGTCCTGAAAAGAATAATCAAACTGTTCTCAGATCGTCCTGAAAAGAATAATCAAACCATAGGAGAAAACAAAAGAGAATATATGTAAATGTCCACACACATAAAATGTAGAAAAGAATAAAGAGGAGAGTAAAATTAATCTGAATTCTTTTGACCCAGATAGCTCATTTGTACCCTCAGGATTTTAATTAATAGAGATGACTGATAAAGACATGGAAAGACCAAAACCATAGAAAACATCAACATATTACTTGCATTTTCCAGGACAAGGGGGAATGCCAGGCTAAGCAGACCCACAGAGGAAGCATCAGGTTTGATCAGAGGGAAGCTACCAGGAGCCAGGGAAAAACCTAGGCCTAAGACTTTACTGGAATTTTCCCAGGAAAGGCAAAGCAGGGAAGAATAAGTGTCTAGGGTTGGTTAGTTTGAATAAATCTGATGGATTTTGGGGCATAAGGGCTGTCTGGTACTTGGTCTTGGGGCAATGTAGGGCAGGGGAAAGATTGAGTTACTTTGTAATAGTTAGCTAAAGGGAGTAGTTGGCTTCTTAATGAGATGTGTGCTCCTAAATTTGTTTACTTTCTTTAGAAATCAGCCCAGGAAGGGACAGTCCCTTCCCTGGTCTATAAGGTTCCTTAAGATGTCAAGACATCAGGAGACACAGAAAATTAAAAACATGACCAATATGCCTAAGGACTTTTGTTAACATATAATTTGATGTACACTTTCATATACATGAACACATACACATAAGCATGTGAGGATCTACACATGACCACAAGCACACAGATATAAAGGTGGTTGATTTTTTAATTTAATTTCTTATTTTTCAATTATAGTTGGCATACAATATTAAATCAGTTTCAGGTGTACAACCCAGTCATTATACAGGTATCTACTCTAATAAAAGAGAAACATGCAAGTTGGTGTCACTCTGCTACGCCCACCAGCCAATCAGAGCGACTATGCAAATTAACCCAACAAAGATGGTGGTTATTTTGCATATGCAGGCTTGGAGCGAAGACTGAAGGCTCTGGCCCGGAGTGAAGACTGAAGACTGAAGACTGAAGAGGCTTGGCTTCTCCGCTGCAGCCGCTGCGGAAAAGCCAAGCCTCACTACGGCCCCAGCAGAGATGCCAAGCCTCGCTGCGGCCCCAGTGGAGAAGCCAAGTCTCTCTGTGGCCGGACCAAAGGCCTGGGTCCAGGTGCCGGAGGAAAGCCAGTGCCAGCAGCCAGGGGAAGGAAGGCCTATTGTGCGAATCTTCATGCAATGGGCTTCTAGTAATATATAACTTACGAAGTGATCAACCCAATAAACCTAGTACCCATCCGACACCACAGTTTTTACAATATTATTGACTATATTTCCTATGTTACACTTTACATCTCTGTGACTATTCAGTAACTACTAATTTGTACTTCTTAATCTCTCTCCCTTTTCCACTCATCCCCACAACCATCCTCCCATCTGACAACCATCAAAATGTCCTCTATGAATCTATTTCTGTTCTGCTTGTTCGTTTATTTTGTTTTTTAGATTCCACATATAAATGAAATCATCTGGCATTTGTCTTTCTCTGTCTGACTCATTTAATTCAGCACAATACATCTAGGTTCATCCATGCTGCTGCAGATAGCAAGATTTTATTCATTTTTATGGCTAAGTTATATTCCATTGTATATATGCACCACTTCTTTATCCACTCATCTACTGATAGACACTTAGGTTGCTTCCATATCTTGGCTATTGTAAATAATGCTGCAATAAACATATGGATGCATATGTCTTTTTCATTTAATATTTTGGGTTTCTTCAGATGTATACCGAGAAGTAGAACTGCTAGGTCCTTCTTTGTCTCTTGTTATATAACCTTAGTTGTTGTTGTTTTTTAACCTTAGTTTTAAAGTCTATTTTATCTGGTATAAGTATTGCTATCCCCGCTTTTATTTGTTGGGTTTTTTTGTTTGTTTTCATTTCATGAAGTATCTTTTTCTATCCCTTTACTTTTAGTCTGTGTGTGTCTTTCAATCGGAAGTGAGTCTCTTGTAGACAGCATATGTAAGAGTCTCATTTTGTTATCCATTCAGTCTCCATACATCTTTTGATTGAAAAATTTAATCTATTTGCATTTGAAGCAATTGTTGATAGATATGTATTTATTGCCATTTTATTATTTATATTTTTAACTTTTTTTCTTCTTCTTAAAGCAAACCCTTTAACATTTCTTGTAATATTGGTTTAGTGGTGATGAACTCCTTTAGCTTTTCCTTGTCTTGGAAGCTCTTTATTTGTCTTTGATCCCAAATAAGTTTGCCGGGTAGAGAAATCTTGGGTGTAGGTCCTCCTTTTTCATCACTTTGAATATTGTCAATCCCTTCTGGATTGCAACGTTTTTATTGAGAAATCAACTGACACTCTTATGGAAGCTCCCTTGTGGGTAACTAATGGTTTTTCTCTTGATGCTTGTAAGTTTCTCTCTTTGTCTTTAACCTTTGGCAATTTAATTAAATGGTATATTCTGTTTGATGCACTTTTTATTACTAATAAAATTTAAATGATTTAAATGTGTTCATTAATTATTTTTATGTTTCTTTTGTGAATTGTTTCTTCATGTTATTTTAGACAAGTCATTTACTCTCATTGAGGTTCAACTTCCATAGTTGTAAAATGTCAATAGATTGCACATCTCAAGGTTGAAGTATAGATCAAGTGGGCTAATGTCAATGTAGGCACTTTAATGAAAAAATAACAAAATAATAAGTATTTATTTATTTCACAAATATTTACTGAGCATCTATTGTACTAAGCTGTGTGCAATATTTAGTGGAAGATACTAAAGAAATGTAGTCCATGGCCTGTCATGCAGGTACACTGGTGGGTTTGAAATGATTTTGGAAGCCTCAGTGGGTACCTAGATGTTGTCAAATGATGAAGGTATACCTAAAGACAAGAGCTACATTGACAAGTTCTCTGAATTGCTTCCCTGGCTGACCTAGTCAAGTACATATTGCCACAATGTCCAATGGCTCTGGACACTGAATTTGAAGGGAATAAAAAGCATCAGCAAAAACGTTGTATGTCTTCCCTTCATTTCAATTGTAAAAGGCTCTTAAAAAATAATTATATGTTTCAGAAACATTCTTCCTACTGCTGATCAGGCAGTAGGTAGCAGGTAGAACCTCTGAATTATTATGCTAAAACAGCAACCACAAAAATACGTCTCTAGTCAGCAGGCACTGTACTCAAAAAAAGTCAAAAGACCACAGCAGTAGCTCAGTTCAATAAAGGAGATTCCAAACACATCAATAGGTGCCAGGGTAGACTTGGGGTTAGGTAAATTACCTCTCATAGTTTTTTAGTTACTGGCTTATGTTTGTTATGTACTTGTGATTGGACGGGCATTTCTCTCATGTGGCTGTGTATTATTCCATCTATTTGGAAAATGCAAATAGCCACTATTTTAATCTCTTAGTAAATGGACATTTTCTCCCTCAATAGAAACAAGACTGGCATTTTCACAGCTTCAGATTGTATTAAATTTTCTAAATAAAAACTTTTCCTTAGTTCCTGTTCTTTTGTGCTTTCAATGATAAACTCGAAATCTGAAGTAATGGATCAGAGGGAGCAGTGACTAATGTAAATCAGTCTCCATTTGTTGGTTTATTCTTTCCTGTAGGTTTGAACACACCTTTGTAACCTCTGAGTAGCAGTTTATGGCCATTTCCCTGCTAAAATGGACCTTTAAAAAATCCACTTGCCCCCCCCCCCCCGCCCTAGTTCCTCAAAGAGACTTACTTAGCTCTTATTCATCACCTGGGACAATCCATCAGAATATGCCCACCAGCAGGACAGCTGGAGTGTTATAGAAAGAGTTCAGTCTAGGGCTAAAGACTTGGGTTCAAGTCTCAGCTCTGCCACTTACTAGCTGTGTGGCCTCAGGAAACTCACTTTGAATTTCAGTTTGGGATTCAGTTTTTTGAGCCTTTAGGGTTTTTATCTGTGAAAGAGAATTTGGGAACTTAAAAGATTTCTAAATTCCCTTCAGTGTCTAAGAATGCTATATCCTCTGTACCATAAGACATATAGATATAGAACTACTAAAAGGCTTGACCTTTTCTATCTCTGATGAAATATACAAGCATTCAATATATATTTCTAGAACTCCTCCTATGTGCCAAATATTGTGTTCTGTGCTGGAAAAACCTAGAGGAATAAAACAAAGTCACTGCTCTCAAATAAGTCATAACCTAGACTGTGAGACAGGTCAAAAAGAAATTTCAACACAAAGAAATGATGGTTATGAGGAGATTCCTTTAAAGACCCCTCTCATGTAGCAAAAATTTGAGAGTTGCAGAACTTATCACTTCCACAAAAGAAAAGGTAGTTAGATTTTTGAAGTTCAGAGAAGATAGTGTTAAAGTTGAACTAAAAAGTCTTTATATATACAAAGTATTATTGCACTTGAGATGACAAATAAAATAAAAAAAATTAGCTATCACTTACCAGCTTTACAAAGTCACACCTGTGAAATAATAGACATAAAGTTAGATTGGAAATTTAAAAATAAAAGAAAGAAAGGAAGGAAGGGTGGAAGGAAGAATGAAAACCCCTCAAATGAAGCATATCTGTTTATATTTTTAAATAGGATAGATTGCCTAGGGAGGGTGTGGCAGTGATATGCGGAATGGCAAGCTTGGACTCTCCTCACAGGTTCTTGTCTTACGAAGTTTGAAGGACAAAATTCTCTGACTAAAAGATTTTAAACAAAAATATGGAAGTTTATTGCAAGTGTATAAAATTCCCCCTGAGGAGGGGTCCCCAAATTGGGAGAACCTCTCTCTCTATAAAATGGGGAAAATCTAGTCTTCTGAGTCTCTTTGTCTACAAGTTTATAAATGCTGGAAGCTTCTTTGTTCATGACACTGTCTAATTGGACCATTTCTCATTTTATGTCCCCTGTGCTTTCCTAATTGGCTACTTTCCCTCTTTTCCCTGCATGGTATCAGTTTCAAAGTTTCAAAGCTCACCTGGTGCTCCCCTCTTCTTCTTCCCCTCATCTTGTAACATTCTTGTAAATGATCAGGCGGCTTGGAGCTATGCATTCCTCTCCCATGGACTCCCCTTCCCTAAAATGGCTTCTTTCCGTCTCTAAAGTCCTTTCAGTAGGGGCTTGGAGGAGGGGGATACAGGGAAGAAATGGGAGATATCTGTAATACTATCAACAATAAAATTATAGGATAGATTGCCTTCTTTTATGAGAGTCAATACTGTTCTTTGAATAAATATTTACTAAACATGGGCCAGATGCTGGGAAGAAAACAAAGGTGAGCCTGACAGGGGGCACAGAATTGAACCAAGTAACTGCTTGGACTCCTAGCCCTAAACACTGTGATACTCTCCAGAAAGTATTGAAATAATATACAAATGAGTGATCCTCTCCTCATATGTGAAAAGAAGGGAGAGACCCAAGCTGATCCTGGCACCAAATGCAAACATGGAAAATAATTACTGGCAGTTAAAATTAATCAATTCAGCCTGTAAAAGGATTTCAGTAGGTCAAAATGACATGAAAGCCGTTATGGTGCTCTGCTCTCTATTGCACTGAGTATATCATCTTTCTCAGAAAATTATAAGCTCATTTTTTCTTTTTTTAAAAATATATTTTATTGATTTTTTTTATATAGAGAGAGAGGAAGGGAGAGGGATAGATAGTTAGAAACATTGATGAGAGAAAAACATTGACCAGCTGCCTCCTGCACGCTCCCTAGTGGGGATCGGGCCCGAAACCAAGGTACATGCCCTGGACCAGAATCAAACACAGGAACCTTCAGTCTGCATGTCGACACTCTCTCCATGGAGCCAAACTGGTTAGGGCAAGCTCATTTTTTCTAAGAAACTTCACCTTTATGTCACCCTGCACTTCTCAGTGACACCCAGAAATTTAAAAAACAAAACAAAAAACATGTATCGTTAATCTGTTCTAACTGTGTTGCCTCTACTCTTAGTTTTCTAATCAACTCATTCAATAAATGCCCTCATTCTGTTGGTTAAGTCTTTGAGGACCAAGTAATTCTTCAATCTTCTATTATTCAGGGCCTTTGGGACATAAACTACTTTGCTCTATGTTCTCCACACTTTTTCAGTTTATATTCTTTCAATACTTTCAACCAGTTTCTAAAAATAAAGTTATTGAGTACTTGCTACATGTAAGATATTGTTCTGGGCTTTTCCTTCATAGAGCTTCCCCATAGAGCCAAATAAAGGAACAAGCAGAAGCAGAAGCAGTCATGTTCAGGTTAAAAAACAACATGGAGGTTCCTCAAAAAATGAAAAATAGAACTACCACATGACTCAGCTATTCCACTTCTGGGTATTTATCCAAAGAAATTCAAAAGACTAATTCGAAAAGAGATATCCACCACTATTTCATTGCAACATTATTTAAAATAGCCAACCTAAGTGACCGTCAGTAGATGAATAAATGAAGAAGTGGTGCATATATACAATGGAATATTACTCAGTCATTAAGAAGAATGAAATCTTGCCTTTTGTGAGGTTTGGATTTTTATTTTTACAGCAGCCAGTAATACCTTGCCTATTGTAAAGAGTAAGCCAAACAAAACAAGGCTGAATGAAGGGAGGAATAGTGTTCATGCAAAAAGGGCACAGTGACACAAAGGTTAGGATGATGTTCAAGAAACTGAGAATCCAATGTATTTGGAACATGAAAAAGGAGGATCAGAGAAGTGAGATACCCGGTTTGAAGTGTAAACAGAGCTACAACACTAAACTATTAAAACCACATCGGGGACTTCATATTTCATTTGAAGAATATTAGAGAGACATTAAAAGGGTCCATGAAGTGGAATGCCAGAATCAAATGCATGCTTCAGGAAGCTCCTCTGGCTGTAATATGGAGGATAGATTCTGGAAGGTCAAGACTGTACCGAGGGAGGGAGGCGTAGAGACTGTTGCAGGGGCACAGGGAGAGAATAATAGCCTGGCCTCAGGTGATAACAATGGAGATGGAGAAGGGTCAACAGATGGGGGAGTTCAAGTTAAAGTCTCCAGGACTGAACAACACAGTACCTAGCTACTCCACAGAGATGTAAGAGACAGGAGGATTCTGTCCCTTCTACCACAGCGGACCACTTCCGGAGACAGAATCAACAATATGAACTAGCACCGGCCATAATACAGGTTCTACACCCAGTAGGGTTTTCTTAGTTGCAAATAATACAAGCTAACCCTAGCAAGTTTAAATAGAAAATAATTCATTGAAGAATACTAGGTCACTCACAGAATGTCCTGAAGAGCCAGAGAAGCATAATAAAGGTTTCTGAGTCAGGAATCATGGTGACATCACACCACATGCTGCTTCAATTGAAATTATCATTGCCTCCCCAGCTAGCCTGAGGTCTCACAGCTACCCTCTCCACATGGCCATGGACATCGGATATAGGCTCTGTTGCTTCAGAAAATCAGATATAACTGCCACCATCCTTACCACAGTGTGTTTTCTCCCAGGTATCTTTTTATTTGTAGCACTAACTTCCAATTTGAAGTTCAGTGACAGTACTTTCCCTGCCTGCAAGCACCAAATACGCATACCCAAACTCTGACTACAAGGAAAGGCAAAAAAGCATTTTTTTTAAAATTCTATACTGATAGGCGATGATTTATAAGGTAGTAAATTTCTCAAATACAGAAGAATGTTCAAAGGTGGCCTAAAAGAATAACAGATGTTCACTTAGTGAGGTGCTCTTCTAGGAATAATTAGGGCTGAAGTCTTAATTAGTCTGCATAAAAGCAAGGAAATGATAGGGTCAGAAACCTATAATGGTCACAGGTAAGTGGCCTTACCTCAAAGCAACCAAGAAACTAAGAAGGGATAACCAATATCAAGACACAAATCCACTCACAATCTTGAAAATACAGGGTATGCCTTTATTTTATAAGTGCATTCTTCAAACTACTTTAAAAATAAAATATTAAAGAACATAACAGGAACTGACTCTCAAAAGCGATCCTGCGGTAAATCCTTATATAAAGCATTATTCCTTAATGTGTTTCATAAACCCTGGTTGCCTTTATTCGTTTACTCGAAGTAGGGCACAAGTACTAAACAGAAAGAGATACTGGTTATTAATGATGCAAGGAATATCTGGTGAAGGATAATGTGTCTGTGGTTGAAACCTATGACCTGGTTATATAAGAAGTCATATGAGGCCCCTCTGGGCCCAGGAAATCTAATTGTTGAAAAAGAGAACAATGTTAGGGAAACTGAGAAGCCACAAATTAACTCCTAATTTATTGAACTATTCAGGAAGGAGGTCATGTAAACATTCCTGAACCCTTCTCATGAAAACAATACTAGGATAGGAAGCCACTAATAGGTAGACAATTAACACAGTCCTTACCCTTAAGAAACCAACAGTCTAGTGAGGGAGTCTGATCTGTAGACAACAATAACAATAAATAGCAGAGAGACCCAATAGCAATGAATAGAGATCAAAGAGGTATTCTGGGTTCAGAAGGAGAAAGCAATTAATTCTGGAATGAATTGGGTTAACTAGGAAAAGAAGGTGGCATCTGAGCAGGGTTGTAAATATTGATACGATCTCAATATTTGTGTCCCCCGAAAATTCATAAGTTGAATTTTTACTTTTCAAGGCGATGGTATTAGGAAGTGGGGCCTTAGGGAGGTGATTAGGTCATAAAGTGGAGCCCATATGAATCAGATTAGTGCTTTTATAAGAGGCAGGAGAAAGCCCCCCTTACCCCCCTCTGTCATGGGAGGACACAGTTCCAAGGCACATTTAGGAACTACAAAGCATGCCCTCATCTGACAATAAATCTGCCAGCACCTTGATCTTGAACTTCCTATCCTCCAGAACTGTGAGAAATAAATTGTTGTTTATAAGCCAACCAGTGTATGATTCTCCCCCTTCCCCCAACAGCCCTAAAGACTAAGACAAATATAAATTCGAAGGACAGTGCCGGAAGCCTGTCCATCCTTGCTGCTTGATACAATAGCTGCAGGGAAGAAACATCTGCACAGCATATGTTTCAAAGGACCTGGCATATATGGCATACTGTTCTTAATATGTTTGCTCCCCCTTTATTAGCACTAAGTGTTATAACCAGAGCCACCTCCCCGAGAAAGGTTGTTTCCACAGGTAGGAATGTTTCCCTGGAGTTAGGGATTAATGAGGCTAGGGAAGGGAATAAATCAGTAAAACCCCTTAACTAAGTGCCAGGAGGGTAGTTAATCACCTTAACTACGAACAATCATGCTTAAGCTACATAATCCTTACTTAGGCCATAGAATAGGAAAATCTCCTTATAGCAATAGGATAATGACCTTGGAATAGAGAACACAAATTAGCCCATATAATGCAACAAAGACAAGATTAAAATCAATGGAGCTAGATAGAGATAAGATTTTTATCAAAGGTCAGATAAGAAACTATAAACATAAAACAAGGAACTGTAGAAGGTCAAAGGAGGATCCAAAACATATGATGATGTAACTATAGAGGCATGCTTAAGGATCAAATGGTATAAATACAGATGTAACAGGAGAATAAACAGACAACGTGGCTATGCTAATCATCTGAGTGCTGTCTCCGAGTCATTCATTCTTCGCCTACTCTGTCCACACCTTTGGGAACCCCTAGACCACTGCAGCTGGACCCTGTCAGGACAGACGGTTAATGGCTAAGGGGAGTAAGGGATAGGCTTAACACCATTTGAAGACAGAGACTAATTCAAGTCACAGGAGCTCAGATGCTCTCTTTGAGTTATTCTTTCCCAATGATGGGCAACTTTCTTCTACAGAAAACCTTTTTATGTTTCTTGGGTTTAAACAAGATCAGCCACTTTCCACCAGGTCTTGCATAAATCAATAAAGAGAAGCCCAAAGAGGCAAATCTGATCACCAAAGGTTTTCAGCCAGGAATCATTGTATGGCCTTGGGCAATATAGTTTCTGAGCCAGCACTATTCAACAAAGACACAATGGGAGCAAGCCACAAAGAGAGCCACCCATGAAGTTTACATCTTCTACCAAACACATTTAAAAGGATAAAGAAACATGTACAACTAAGTTTATAAGTTTATTTGACTCAAAATATCACTTCAATAGGTAATCAACAGAAGTCTTAAAAATCCAGTGTGCATTTTATTTACCTTATGGTACATTTCAATTCAATCTAGCCATATTTCATTTTTTCTTTTTTTAAAAAAATTTTTCTAAATATATCTTAATTGATTACAGAGAGAAAGAGATAGAAACATCAACGATGAGAGAAACCCTTGATACCCTGTCTCCTGCAAGTCCCATACTGGGGATTGAGCCCGAAACCTGGGAATGTGCCCTTGGCCAGGAATCAACCAGAGACCCTTTGGTCCCGAGGCTGATTATCTATTCACCGAGCAAACCACCAGGCTCTCTTTAGCCACGTGTGTTTGGTGGGTGTAGGACTGGACAGTGCAGTTCTATTTCTCAGCTTCCTGTTCTGTGAAATGAGGAGAAAATCGCCAAGGTCACTGGAAGGAACAGGGGAGATCTGCTCCTGGGAAATCCCTTCATCCGCCCCGCCCTTAGGGAGTGCCCAACCAATCCTCTTTCTTAAGGTCTTTTCTCTCCTGGCACCGCCCTCCTTCAAGTTTCCGCCCCTTTCCTCGCCCATTTAAGGCTCAGGACAGAAGCAGCTCTGTCACAAATGCAGTTCTCTTGGCAGCACAGCCTTTAACCTCAGTGTAGCTGGCTCCTGCATCTGGCACCCTTTACCTCATTGGCTGCGCGTCCCCGCTCAGGGCTTGGGCAGTGTGGCTGCAGCGCTGCTGAAGGGTCCATGGCTTGGTTGTGAGTGGAGGCAAGGAACCAGAGCTACCCCTGTGAGCTGCGCCTGGAAGCATGGATGTGAGCGAACTTCTCAGCGACCAGCCCAACAGGGGCACAAAACGTCCCCGGGATGATGGACAGGAAGAGCTGAGAAGGCCCAGGAAACAAGCTGGTCCTCGAGAACCTGGCCGCTTTCGGGAAGAGGAAATGGCGGTGGCAGAAGAAGCAGATGATCACCAAAAACGGTTGCTTCAGATTATGGACAGACAAGGTGAGGAGAACGGGGAAGAGGAGGCCCCACTGGATGCAAGCTCAGTGAAGAAAATGATCCTCACATTTGAAAAAAGATCCTACAAAAACCAGGAGTTGCGGATCAAGTTTCCAAACAACCCAGAGAAGTTTATGGAATACGAGCTGGACCTCAATGACATCATTCAGGAGATGCACGTGGTGGCCACCACGCCGGACCTGTACCACCTCCTCGTGGAGCTGAATGCTGTTCAGTCTCTCCTCGGGTTGCTGAGACATGATAATACAGATGTGTCCATAGCTGTGGTGGATCTGCTTCAGGAATTAACAGATGTGGACACCCTCCATGAGAGTGAAGAGGGAGCAGAGGTGCTCACCGATGCTCTGGTGGCCGGACAAGTGGTGGCACTGCTGGTGCAGAACCTGGAGCGCCTGGATGAGTCTGGGAGAGAGGAGGCGCAGGGCGTGCACAACACTCTGGCTATTGTGGAAAACATGGCTGAGTTCCGGCCCCAGCTGTGCACGGAGGCCGCCCGGCAGGGTCTTCTGCAGTGGCTGTTGAAGAGGCTGAAGGCCAAGATGCCTTTCGATGCCAACAAGCTGTACTGTAGTGAAGTGCTGGCCATATTGCTGCAGGACAGCGATGCCAACAGGGAATTGCTTGGGGAGCTGGATGGAATTGATGTGCTTCTGCAGCAGTTATCCGTGTTCAAAAGACACGATCCTCACACTGCAGAGGAGCAGGAGATGATGGAGAATCTGTTTGACACACTCTGTTCCTGCCTGATGCTCAGTTCCAATCGTGAGCGCTTCCTCGAGGGCGAGGGTCTTCAGCTGATGAATCTCATGCTCAGAGCAAAGAAGACTTCGAGGAGCAGCGCCCTGAAGGTGCTGGACCATGCCATGATTGGGCCCGAGGGCACACACTGTTGCCGTAAGTTTGTTGACATTCTTGGCTTGCGAACCATCTTTCCTCTCTTTATGAAATCTCCCAAGAAGATCAAGAAAGTGGGAACCACCGAGAAGGAACAGGAAGAGCACGTGTGTGCCATCCTGGCTTCCCTCTTGAGGAACCTGGAAGGGCAAAGGCGAACCCGGCTGCTGGATAAATTCACTGAAAATGACCTGGAGAAGGTGGACAGGCTGATGGAGCTGCATTTTAAATATCTGGATGCCATGCAGGTGGCCGACAGGAAGATTGAAGGGGAAAGGCATGACAGGGTCCGGCGTGGGGAAATCCTAGACCAGGTCTCTGAAGATGAGTTCTACCTGCAGCGCTTGGACGCAGGGCTCTTTGTCCTCCAGCACATCTGCTACATCATGGCGGAGGTCTGCAATGGCGGCATCCCCCAGATCCGGCAGAGGGTTCAGCAGATCTTAAACATGAGAGGAGGCTCCATCCAAATGGTCAGGCACATCGTCAAGGAGTACGCAGAGAACATCGGGGAGGGCCCGGGTCAGGACTTCCAGGAGAGCGAGCAGAAGCGCATCCTGGGCCTGCTGGACAACTTCTAGAGCCCGCCCTGGTGGTACCGACAAGCTCTGGGCCTTCCTCCGAGTGTCTACTGGGCTCAATGTGACTTTCCGAAAAATTGAACTAGTGTTTTTTGGTTTTTGAAATAGTACCAAAGAGTATAACACAATTTATTAGTATTGTACTGTACCTGCTTAGATGTAGATCATTAGGAAGCATTGCTATAATTAAAGGGTCTGAGCTTGGCAACACATATATTAGAAAGACCAAAGTTTTCTCTTTCAGAAAAATAATAAAAAGTTTTTTAAAAAATTAACATTGTAGTATCAGACCAATGTTCTTAGCATGAAATTCAGTTTCCCTATCATGACCCACAAGGCTCATTGAGAAAACTCCCTACTCTGTCAGGCACTGTACAAGGCTTTTTGGAGTAGGGTTGAACGGTGACCATGACATATAGAATTCCAGCTCTCAAGGACTCTGAGTCCAGTAAACGAGGCTGTCAATAAACAGATAATCAACCATTAAGTACAAATTACAACAGCACACATGTGCAGGAGAGGAGGTGCTAGGAAAGAAAATGTTGGGGAAGGGTTGCTTACTCAGACTGAAGGTGAGTGGAGCTACACTAAGAAAGTGACATTTGAGACCTGAAGAATGAGAAACAATTGGATGAGCAGTGGGGTTAGTGGCCTGATAAAAGAGAGGAATTGGCACTTTGAGGAAAAAATAATTTATTTATTTTTTTTGTAATTGGAGACGGTAAAGATGGGCTGTGGAGGATGGTTATAAGTATTGCTATGGTCTGAATATTTGTGTCCTCTCATCATTCGTAAGTTGAAGTTTTACTTTTCAAGGTGATGGTATTAGGAATCGGGGCCTTGGGAGGTGATTAGGTCATAAGGTGGAGCCCTTATGAATCAGATTACTGCTTTTATAAGAGGCAAGAGAACCCCCCCTCCCCCCTCCCCCCATCCCCATCCTCCGCCATGGATGACACAGTTCCAAGGCAAATTTAGGAAATACAAAGCATGACCTCATCCCACAACGAATCTTCTAGCGCCTTGATCTTGAATTTCCTATCCTCCAGAACTGTGACAAATAACTGTTGTTTATAAGCCATGCAGGGTATGATTCCCCGCCTCACCCCAAGAGCCTAAAAGACTAAGACAAACATAAACGCAAAGGACGGATCTCTAATGGCTAAGGGGAGTAAGGAATAGGCTTAACACACTCTGAAGACAGAGACTAATTCAAGTCACAGGAGCTCAGATGCTCTCTTTGAGTTATTCTTTCCCAATGATGGGCAACTTTCTTCCACGGAAAACCTTTTTATGTTTCTTGGGTTTAAACAAGATCATCCACTTTCCACCAGGTCTTGCATATAATCATGGTATGGCCTTGGGCAATATACTAGTACTTTCTGAGCCAGCACTATTCAGCAAAGACACAATGGGAGCAAGCCACAAAGAGAGCCACCCATGAAGTTTACATCTTCTACCAAGCACATTTAAAAAGATGAAGAAATGTGTGTGCAATTAAGTTTATAAGTTTATTTGACTGAAAATATCACTTCAATAGGTAATCCACAGAAGTCTTAAAAATCCAGTGTGCATTTTATTTACCTTATGGTACATTTCAATCTAGCCATATTTCAATTTTTCTTTTTTTAAAAAAAAATTTTCTAAATATATTTTTATTGAATACAGAGAGGAAGAGATAGAAACATCAATGATGAGAGAAAACCATTGATCTGCTGTCTCCTGCAAGTCCCATACTGAGGATATAGCCCGCCACCTGGGAATGTGCCCTTGGCCAGGAATCAAACCAGAGACCCTTTGGTCCCAAGGCTGATTATCTATTCACCGAGCAAACCACCAGGCTCTCTTTAGCCACGTGTGTTTGGTGGGTGTAGGACTGGACAGTGCAGTTCTATTTCTCAGCTTCCTGGTCTGTGAAATGAGGAGAAAATCGCCAAGGTCACTGGGAAGGAACATGGGAGATCTGCTCCTGGGAAATCCCTTCATCCGCCCCGCCCTTAGGGAGTGCCCAACCAATCCTCTTTCCTAAGGTCTTTTCTCTCCTGGCACCGCCCTCCTTCAAGTCTCCGCCCCTTTCCTCGCCCATTTAAGGCTCAGGACAGAAGCAGCTCTGTCACAAATGCAGTTCTCTTGGTGGCAGACAGCCTTTAACCTCAGTGTAGCTGGCTCCCTGCATTTTGCCCCCCTTTCCTTCATTTGCCTCTCCGCCCCCGCTCAGGGGCTTGGGCAGTGTGGCTGCCAGCGCTGCTGAAGGGTCCAGGGCTTGGTTGTGAGTGGAGGCAAGGAACCAGAGCTACCCTGTGAGCTGCGCCTGGAAGCATGGATGTGAGCGAACTTCTCAGCGACCAGCCCAACAGGGGCACAAAACGTCCCCGGGATGATGGACAGGAAGAGCTGAGAAGGCCCAAGAAACAAGCTGGTCCTCGAGAACCTGGCCGCTTTCGGGAAGAGGAAGTGGTGGTGGCAAAAGAAGCAGATGATCCCCAAAAAAGGCTGCTTCAGATGATGGACAGACAGGGTGAGCAGAACAGGGAAGAGGAGGGTTCTCTTGAGCGGCCTCCGTGGCCCCAGAGCAGCATGGCGGCCGCCTCCCTGGGCGAAAAGGAGAAGGAGCGGGTGGGCGGCGGGTCGGGGGCGGCGTGCGGCAAGAGCACGCGAGAGCGGCTGCTGTCTGTGCTGGACGACCTGGAGGTCCTGTCCAGAGAGCTCATAGAAATGCTGGCAATTTCAAGAAACCAAAAGTTGTTACAGGCTGGAGAAGAAAACCAGGTGCTGGAGTTATTGATTCACAGAGATGGGGAGTTTCAGGAACTCATGAAATTGGCACTTAATCAGGGAAAAATTCACCATGAAATGCAAGTTTTAGAACAAGAAGTTGAGAAGAGAGACAGTGATATTCGGCGGTTACAAAAACAGCTAAAGGAAGCTGAACAAATACTGGCAACAGCTGTTTACCAAGCAAAAGAAAAACTGAAATCAATAGATACGGCAAGAAAAGGTGCTATCTCCTCTGAAGAAATAATTAAGTATGCACATAGGATTAGTGCAAGTCATGCTGTGTGTGCCCCAACGACCTGGGTTCCAGGGGACCCACGGAGACCATACCCAAGGGATTTAGAGATGAGAAGTGGATTATTGGGTCAAATGAACAATCCTTCCACTAATGGTGTGAATGGCCCTTTACCTGGAGATGCACTTGCAGCAGGCAGATTGCCAGATGTCCTGGCTCCACAGTATCCCCGGCAATCAAATGACATGGCAATGAATATGTTACCACCAAATCACAGTAATGACTTTTTGTTGAAACCTCCAGGGCATAAGAAAGAAAATGAAGATGATGTAGAGTTTATGTCAACAGACTCCTCTAGCAGTAGTGACTCTGATTAAAAAAGCAGAAGCACTCCTGGGCCTGCTAGACAACTTCTAGAGTCCGCTCTGGACGGCACTGACACCCTCTCTGGGATTTCCTCCCAGTTTTTACTTGGCCTAATGTAACTTTCTGACAAATTAGACTATTGTTTACAAAAAAATAAAAAACGCTTTCTCAGTTGGAATCTTCTAAGGTTGGTGTTTTAATCCACTTACTGAGCAATCTATTCTTAGCCACTTGCTTCTGAAACAGCAGTCGCCAACCAGACTCCCTGGACCACCAGTGGTCCATGGACCACTGGTTGTCAACTGCTGCTCCAAACATTTCCTTAAGCCAGCAGTTGCCAAATTTTCAGACCTCTGGTTGGCTACTGCTATTCTAAAACATAGGCCAACTGGTTAGATTTAACAACATAAAACTCTACATCTGTGATGGCGAAACTTTTGAGCTTGGCGTGTCAGCATTTTGAAAAACCCTAACTTAACTCTGGCGTGTTAGATATAGAAATTTTTGATATTTTCAACCATAGTAAAACAAAGACTTATACTTTTGATATTTATTTTATATATTTAAATGCCATTTAACAAAGAAAAATCAACCAAAAAAATGAGTTCGGTTGTCACCTCTGACATGCGTGTCATAGGTTCGCCATCACTGCTCTACATTATAGGGGGAGTAACTCATACAAGTTAGAAATTAGCCAGTAAGATTTCTCCCCTGCAAAGTATTTTTTCCCAGCTGCCAGTCACATCTACCTGAAGTGCCCACATTCTGTAATGCATTTCTGTGGACCTTAGCATCTGCTTTCGGCTTCAGTCATTCCCAGCTATAATTCCCATGTCCTTGGGAGGAAAGATTCCTTAAAATCTTATCCTCCCAACTCAATTATACTTCTCTTATCAGTACCTCTCTTATCGTACTTAGTTTCTTCCTTGCACTATCCATACTGAAGTCTTTGTTCTTTGCCCTTTCTTCCTTGTTTCTAATCTTCTCAAGAGCAGAGATCACATCTTATTTATCTTTGGGGTCTTGGCAACTACTACTGTGCCTGGGTATAATGCAAAACAGGTATTCAATGCCAGATTTTCCACTCAAAAGCTGTGAAATTTTGTCAAAGTCATTTAGCCTCGTGAGTTTCCTTGTCTAACCTATCTGTGAAATAAAAACATACTAACCTACTTCCCAAGTTGTTAGAATACTTGGATGGCAACATACCCAGTAATCTATAAATCACTATTCTATATAATAAAAGCATAATATGCAAATCGACCGAATGGAGGAATGACTGGTAGAACAACTGGTGGAACAGCTGGTCGCTATAATGCACACCGACCACCAGGGGGCAGATGCCCAATGCAGGAGCTGTCCCCAGCCCTCAGGCCCCAGGCCAGCCAAGGCAGGTGCCAGCAGGGGCCCCCTGATTGCCCCACCAGTTGTCCTACAGATCGGCCCTGATTGCTGGCCAGGCTTAGGGACCCTACCTGTGCATGAATTTCATGCACCAGGCATCTAGTACAAAAATAAATCAATATTCACATGCCACTAGTGTAGCTCCTGGTCATTAAGTCTGTGCTGATTAAATGAGGAACAAGGGTACAACTGTTCCATAAACAAGCCATGGGGGAAAGGCATAAAGTTCAGCCAGGACCAGAGAGGAGTGCGAGCTACACTGAGAATAAAGATGTTGGCACCACAGTGTTTATTAAAATACTAGAGGCCCGGTGCACAAAAATTTGTGCACTCAGTGGGGGTCCCTCAACCTGGCCTGCGCCCATTTGCAGTCCAGGACCCCTTGGCGGATGTCCACCTGTCGACTTAGGCCCACTCCCCGGGGGATCAGGCCTAAGCTTGCAGTCAGACATCCTTCCGGCAGCCAGGGAGCCCTTGGGGGATGTGCGATTAAAGGCTTAGGCCCCCAAGGGAGCTGTGATGAGGAAGCTGGGGTGACAGAGGAGCCACGCTGTCCCGCTATGCCGCCCTGGGTCGGGTCGCACACGGGACACCTGGGCGGCGGCCGGGTGAGCCGGCGGGTCTCTGCTGCCCCGCCCTGCCACCCCAGGTCAGGTCACACACAGGATACCTGCCGCCGCCCCAGGTCACAGATAGCAGGCCCAGATGGCGGCAGGGCAGGGGGGATGGCGCTGTCCCGCCCCAGCACCCCGGGTGGCAAATAGCAGGCCCGGATGGTGGCGGGGCAGGTGGGATGGTTCTGACCCGCCCTGCCTGCAGTATGCAAATTAGCCGCCATCTTTGTTGGCGGTTAATTTGCATATCGTGCTGATTAGCCCATGGGAGGCCTAGCGAAGGTACGGTCAATTACTATGTTTGTCTATTATTACATAGGACTAGAGGCCCGGTGCACAAATATTTGTGCACTTGGGGGGGGGGGGACGGGGGGTCCCTCAGCCTGGCCTGTGCCCTCTCGCAGTCTGGGAACCCTCGGGAGATAATTACCTGCTGGCTTAGGCCTGCTCCCGGATGGCAGAGGGCAAGCCCAATCCCTAGGTGCAGCCCCTAGTCGGGCTCAGAGCAGGGCTGATTGGGGAGTTGGGGCGCCGACCCCTGTCATGCACAGAGCAGGGCGGATTGGGAGGTTGTGATGCCACCCTCAGTCATGCTCAGTGTAGGGCCAATTGGGGGGTTGGGGCACCGCCCCCTGTCACACTCAAGGCAGGGTCGAAGGGGAGGTTGCGGCTCCACCCTCTGTCACGCACAGAGCAGGGCCGATCAAGGGGTTGGGGCGCTGCCCTCTGTCACTCACAGAGCAGGGCCCATCAGGGGGGTTGGGGCTCTGTACCCTGTCACGCACAGAGCAGGGTCAATCAGGGGGTTGGAGAGCTCCCCCCTGTCACACACAGAGCAGGGCCGATCAGGGGGTTGGGATGCCGCACCCTGTCACACACAGAGCCGCAGGGCGATCAGGGAGTTTGGGCGCTGCCCCCTGTCATGCTGATCCCAGTGTCGGGAGGCATATTACCCTTTTACTATATAGGATAGAGGCCTGGTGCACAGGTGGGGCCCGGCTGGTTTGCCCTGAAGGGTGTCCTGGATCAGGGTGGGGGTCCCGCTTGGGTGCCTGGCCAGCCTGGGTGAGGGGCTGATGGCTGTTTGCAGTTGGTCACACACCCTTCAGGCTGGGGGTCCCCACTGGGGTGCCTGGCCAGTCTGGGTGAGGGGCTGAGGGCTGTTTTCACGCGCTGGTGGGTGACTGAAGCTCCCAACCGCTCCTTTTTTTC
>NW_005871410.1:823597-829637 GCF_000147115.1 Myotis lucifugus | reverse complement strand
AGCCAATGGGAAGGGTAGCGAAGGTACAGCTAATTATCATGTTTCTCTTTTATTAGATAGGATATTTCATTTTCAAAATTGAGCTATCAGCTGTTAAAGTATATATACATACTTTGGGGGATATATATATATATTTCTTTGATGCTGAGGCAAAGAGGAAATTTCATGTTGCCCTGGCCCCAGACCCTCTCTCAACCAGGGACATTGGGACTTTGGGGCTGTAAGCCCAGCTTCCCAGATCGTCTCTGCTTCCTGGGGTGTCTCATCTGCAACTTCTCCCTGTCAGGATTCCTATTCATGTATCAGCTGTGTGGCCCAATTGCGATCTCTTCTTTTTATTCGCTGGTTTTTAGTTGTTTATCCAGGTTTATTCATCTGCTTCTCTTTGAATTTGTTATCTAAATATATATCTGCTGAGCATGAATTATTTTTACTTCTTTTCCTTCTAGTTCCCTGGCCAATTTTGAAAGCTGCCTCTCTAAACAGTCAATTTATAAGTGGGTGATTCGGAACATCTTTAAGCAAAGCTCAATCTCATTATTTTTATAAACCCCCTCCTTCCTTTCCGCTCTCCTCCCCAAGAAACACCAACTCCATAAAAATCATGTGCTGTGTGAGGGACGTGGAGACATAATGAAGCAAATCCTGGGAAATGTGGTTGGTAGAACTATCCCTGGGAGCAGATGGCAGTTCTGAAGCAAAGGATGCTGGCACCAAGGATGTCTCTTGAGACAGGCAGTGATGTGACAGCAGCACCCTTGGGAGGGACATTTGAAGTTTGGGGACAATGAGGCCATGGGGACCACATGTAGTAGCACAGCTGCTTTGGTCACACACCATTTACACTGGGTGCTCTGAAAGGACAGATAGCCCTGCCTCTCAGGGCAGCACCATCTCTCAGGGTATCTATAAACTTAGAGCAGGCTGCAGAGGTGGCCTCATCCTAGCCTAAGTTAGCTCTCAGCCCATCTGTTACCATTTATCTGGGTCAGTGATACTTAAGAATTTAACAAGTTAGAAGAAAAATAGTCTAGCTTGATTTGGGTTGCTTTTTCTTTTTCCTAATAGAGAATCATCTGTAACCCACCTACATTACATGTGTCCACTCCTAGATAAGGGTCTCTGGTGATCTATTCAAGTTTAAGAATTCATGTTCTTGTGGATATAAAATAGTTGTTTAAAAACCTAATTGTTCATAAATCAAAAAAAACCTCTACAGTTGCTATTGCACTGGAGAAACTAGACTATAGTGAGATATAATATTTTCCAGAGGAAAACATTTGGATCTAAACTAAGGAACCAGGAAGAACAAACCAGTGAAGGGAAGAGGAATATCTCTCAGAAAGAGCCACCCACATAGTGAGCAATGAGCAGACCTTGGCTGTGGGTCTAGGGCTGATAACTAGCAATTCATGCATGTCTGTATGAGAGCACAGTGTTCTCTCTACAACAGTGAGGTTAACCAGCCTCTTTACTTGATTCTGAGTTGGAAGGAGGCTTGTTGAACTGGATGTAAAACTGCCCAAACTATGCACATGTATTAACCTACAAGAAAAAAATTACTCTCCAAAAGTAAAGAAGCAGAATTTAAAATTCTGGCTTTGTTTTTTGTTTATTTGTTTGTTTGGTTTTTAATAATAGTGGGAAGAGAGGGGAGAGGGGGAGAGAAAGGGGGACGGGGTGGAGGAAGAAAAAGAGGGAGAAACAGCTCTGGCATTACATCCCAAATCTATGATCGAACAAAGTTCCTAACCTTCCCTGAATCCCAGTTTCTTCATCTTTAAGGAAAGTAAAATAAGACCTGTGCTGCAAAACATTATGAGGATCAAGTGTGAGATGATATTTGTAAAACATCTGGCACATGGAATAAGGGCAATGGGGGGATAATGATGATCATGATGACTAATGACAGCAACAACATCAATGGAAGGAAAACGGAAAAGAGAGAAGGTGAAGGAGGAAGGGGGAGGAAAATAAATCAACCAAATCTAACTTTAGAAAGAGAGGGAATAACAATCTCTATAAAAGTAAGTCAAAGTCATCTACAGAGAAAGGGCAACATAGAAAGACAGGCTCCTTTTTAATTCAATTTTCTTCTAGATAACAGAAAAAGATTTTAAATGCCCAAAGAAGATTGAAAGATACTGCTTCTGGCTCTTAAGAATTCCACAAAATGTAGAATTGTTCACTTTTTAATAGGAAGTTTGTTCTATTTTATGGATTATCAAAAGCCCTGGGTTCAATTCAATTTCAAAAACACTTAATGAGGTCACACTAAGTCCCAGTTCTTGTCCTAAGTGCTAGGCATCCAAAAATAAATAAATGGGGAAAAGGAGTTTGTGACTTGGACAGGAAAAAACAAATTGATAGACCACGGAAGAGAATGCCAATTGGTGATACCACAAAGTCACTACCAGAAAGCACAGTTAGAGTGCAGATAAGACAGTACTGAACTGTCTGGTGGATATGGGACTCTTCACTGAAAAAGTAACATTTGCATTGGGCCTGGAATATTTACTGACTCGTAGTGGGAAAAGCAGACAATAGAGGGAAACCCACCAGCCAGAGGGAACAGAATGACCAAGACCACCAAGTGGGTGTTGATCAGATCTGTATTTTAGGAAGATAAACCTGGAGCTGATGTAGAGAATGAACTGAGTTGGGTTTCTAGAAGGAAGAAAACCAGTTAATAACACCTGCAATATTTCAGGTGAGAGACAAAGGGGCCAAACTAAGTCAGAGGTAGGTGATGCTGGCTAAATCCAAACAAAAAATGATTTTTAAAAAAGTATCATATCACCCAAAGAATGGCATGGTTCTCCAAATTATTGGCTGTGTGGTCATCAAATCCATGAGCTAAACTGGGCACAAAGCTTGCTTTTATAATTTTCTCCATCTCTTTATCTGTGTTAGGGGTTCCCCATCTGATGCCCCATTATAGGCACCAGTGTCCATGTGCTGTCTTTTGAGTGCTTAGAACCTGCATTCCCAGGAAACACCCAGGCTTCAGACTTCCCTATTTTCTAATTCTTAAACAATTCTTGAAAAACTGAAGCAACTTGTCTACCTCATCTTCTATATTCTTATTCTTTTATGAAAAACTAGAGGCCCGATGCACAAAATTTGTACAAGAACCTTGGCTCCGCCCCCCCCCCCCCCCCAGCCGTGGCGGATTGAGGGGGGTGAAGGAAAGGGCTCTGCTGCCTTTGCTGTGGACCCCGCCAGCCGCTGCAGCTGGGGGCCTCTGCTGTCTCTGCCTCAGTCCCCGCCCACTGAGGCTTTGTCTGGAAGGAAGGACGGAATGAAGGACGCCTGGTCTAATTAGCATATTACGCTTTTATTATTATAAATTGACTGTTTCCAGTATTTCACACTAAAATGTTTATGATCATTTGGGGTATTTTAGCAGTTACCTCCTAGAAACATAACACATCGGCCCAAAAGGATGACTCCAATAGTGGGAATTTCTAACATGTTGGTATGTCAGAGTCAGGGCCGGGGAAGAGGAGATGGATCATTTGAAGCAGAGAGCCACACTAGCACCCATCAGATAATCACATTTCCCAGTATTTTCCTGAGTCACAGCTGTGTGTGAGCAGCTGCTATAGGAAAAAGAAAATCCATCATTGATTCTAAACACAAGAAAAGGAAAAAAGGGGTAAAGATTTTTTTTTTGTCTGTTTAAATGTATGTTCACAAGTCCCATATGGAGAAGGGAAGGTTGGGTGTGCTTGACGTGCTGCATGATTTGCAAATGTGTCTCATTTTCCCTGCCAGGACAGGAAGGTGTTACTACAGCCTGCCTAGTTTGGGGTGGGGTACTTGGTGAAACCATGATGGCAAATGTAGTGATCACAAGGAGTCTGGCAGTCTCGTGAGTGAAGACTCATTGTGATGCTGAAGCAAAGCTGCAAAGTGGAGTGGCTGAACCGAGACCCTCAGTCAAAGCTCATGTCTCCACTTGGCATTCGTGCAATAGAAATGAGCTCCTACAACATGCAAGACAACAAGAGGCACCAAATCACATAATCCCTAGTTCTCTCCCTTGGAGAATTTAAAACTTATGGAAGAGCTCAGAAAATGCAGGAATAAAATAAAAATTAACAAACGTAGGCATCTTGGTGTAGTGGAAAGAGCACTAGAGCAGAAATCAAGAAACCTTGATTCAAATCATGAGTTTGATATTTACTTGCTGTGTATCCTCTTGGACAACTCATTAAGTCTATTTTCTCAGGTATTATAAATTTTATTAAGAATAGAAAATAGACTTAAAGTTGGGTGCCAACCAACCAATAGCGACTTCCCAGAGCAGTTTGATGTTATGGATTCTAAAATACACCTGGATTCAGTGGAAAAAGTGTCATTTTTGATTAGCAATTACAATGACTACCATTAATTTGAAAGGGGAGAATGTTGCCCTGGCCAGTGTTGCTCAGTGGTTTGAGCATCGGCCCATTCACCAAAGGATCACAGGTTTGACTCCCGGTCAAGGGCACGTATCTAGGTCAGGGTGAGTGCAGAGCCAACCAATAAATAAGTCCCTCTCACATCAACATTTCTCTCTCTCTCTCTCTCTCTCTCTCTCTCTCTCTCTCTCTCTTCTCTCTCCCCTCTCCACTCTCTCTAAAAATTAATGGAAAAACTCCATGAACCACAGAAGGCTGTTGTCGTGGGGTGAGTCTTGCACAAGAAAGAGTTTGATGGTATAGAACCAACTGTCTGAAAACACTTATGGAAATTTTTAAAGATCTTCCAATTTGAGAGAACATCATATATTTTATTTTTTTATCCATTTCCTTCTATTTTCTTCATAGTCTTAAAAGTAAAGAGACCAGATTTTATAGGGTTAGAAGCCACCTGTGGAGAGGAAAGTCAAGCAGAACAGCCCACAGAAATCAGTGAACATAAGGAATGAGTTGCTAGGGAGGTGACTGCGACAGAGCACATAACCAGTGTGCTTGACAACACCTACAGAATGCTATTTCTAGAGATGCAGGGATGGCGGAAAGTGGTAAGAGGAACAGGAAGCCAAGTGTGGGATGAACCAGAAACACTCAGGAGGGCCTTTCCTGTTCCTGAAATTCCTTCAGAGACTCTCAACATTGGATTTACCTCTTTTTACAATGGTTACTTCTCAGTATCTACACTAGTTTTCATCAACAGTTTCCAAATGCTAATATCTCTGTGCTGTCCCTCAGAATGGCCCATTTGGGAAAAGAGCTTGGGACACGGGCCTTCATATTCAGCTTTTTAGCAGCTCTGAGAGCTGTGTATCCAAAGCCAAAGCCAGCTCACGAGAGCTCTGAGAGGATAAGAAATATGTATCTACTAGAGGCCAAGTGCACAAAAATTTGTGCACTCGAGGGGGGGTCCCTCAGCACGGCCTGTGCCCTCTCGCAGTCTGGGACCCCTTGGGGGATGTCCACCTGCTGGCTTAGGCCCGCTCCTTGAGGAATTGGGCCTAAGATGGCAGTCAGACATCCCTCTGGTAGCCGGGGAGCCCTCAGGGGATGTCCACTTGCCAGCGGGGACCAGGCCTAAGCTGCAGTTGGACATCCTTAGCGCTGCTGAGGAGGGAGGAGAGGCTCTTGCCACCACCACTGTACTGGCAGCTGTCAGCCTTGCTTGTGGCTGAGCAGAGCTCCCTCTGTGAGAGTGCACTGACCACCAGGGGGCAGCTCCTGCATTGAGCATCTGCCCCCAGGTGGTCAGTGTGTGTCATAGTGACCAGTCATTCCCAGTCTTTCTGCTGTTAGTGTCAATTTGCATATTACCTTTTTATTACATAGGTTAGAGGCCTGGTGCATGGATGGAGGCCAGCTGGTTTGCCCTGAAGGGTGTCCCGGATCAGGGTGGGGGTCCCGCTGGGATGCCTGGCCAGCCTGGCTGAGAGGCTGATGGCTGTTTGCAGGCTGGCCACAGCTCCCAGCCACCAAGCTCCCAGTGGAGGCTGGCTGGAAGCAGGTATCTGGGATTTATTTATCTTTTATAATTGAAACTTTGGTGCCTTCAGCGGAGGCCAGAGCCAGGCGGGAAGCTG
>NW_005871410.1:797412-823497 GCF_000147115.1 Myotis lucifugus | reverse complement strand
AACCCTGTGCAGAGCACATGGCTTATGGGCAGAGCAGAAACTGAGTTTCAGCCCCAGCTCCCCTTGGCAGTCTGTCATGCTTATGTGAGGCACAACCTGAACAATCACACAGGATAGCCTGTCTGTCCCGTTCCTCCCATGCACTTCCCATGGTGGGTCCTTTGGAAACAATGGTCTTCCTCTTTCTTCTACTGCAGGGGTCTTGACTCACAAGACTGTCAGCTGGAGACTGCAAAGTTGTAACCAACCAGCAAAATGCGCTGAACTAAAACACATACCATTTCTTTCAGCTCCAGCCTTGCCGCTGAGTGAACTGAATTTGGGCAAACTATTTCACCTCGAGGGATTTTGTAGATTGCAGCAGTGGTTGTAATTCTTTGCAGTGCCTTCCATCTATCCATGAAATCTATATATCCACCTCTGAAATATGAGGCAGCCCTATGACTTGTTTTGGTCAATGAAATGCATTGGAAGCAATGTGATGCCAGTGCTGAATCTGGGCTCAGTAGGCCCTTCACACTTTCACTCAATCTCTTAAAACACTGCATAGCCACCCTGAGAACAATCTCTGATTAGCCTTCTGGGAGATGAGACACCATGTGGAGCAGACGTGAGCTACCTCTCCTGAGGCCCTCCTAAACCAGCCAGTCCCCAGCTGACCTAGCAGCTCACCAGAGACCCACAAGTGATCCCAGCTCAGTCTAACAGAAATAAAAATCTGAGGACAGCCTAGTTTGCCAACCAGCAGAATCTTGAGCTAAATAAATGATTGCTGTTTTATGCAACTAAGTTTTAAGTGATTTGTTACATGGGAGTATAAAACTGATGCATGGGGCCATTGCTTCATTTGAAAATTGAGGATTAATCCCTATGTTTCATTCTAGTTAGAAAAGTCTAAGATAACAATAAGTTGTCCAACCCAGTTACCACAATGCTATCTTCGTTTTCTTTATTGGAATTTCCAGAAAGGAGGGAAACAAGATTGGCAGTAGCAGCCTTCCAGGCTCCTCTCAAGAACTTCTTTCTCCATATCTTAACTGTCAAATAAAAAAATAAGCCTGGAGTTAGGTAAAGAGAGACTTTCTTTGAAAGGGTTATTGCAAGAGGGAAGGAGAGGACTATTGCAATTTGAAGACTACTGCATTAGAAAGAATGCTCTGACCATGAGATCTGTAAGTGTCTCAAAAGTCAAGCAGAAAAGGGCTTTTCTTTTATTTATAAGGCCGAATGAGTTAGGCTAGAAGAAATGAATGTGGGTAAGTGGATGAAGGGATGGAGTAACGGGAAAGTTGACCAGGGAATGTTTTCCCTGTGGTCAGTTAATTCTCAGGACATTCAAGAAGGGCTTTTATGCTAGTTCAGGCTGATTTGGGGTAGGGGTGGGGGGGAGGGGGTATCCAAGTTCAAAGGCCTGCAGAAAGGAGAGAAGTCTAACTAATGTTTGGTCAAGTCAAGTTAGCAGGTATTTTGTCCAGGTTGACCGGTGGGTACAAAGAGCTCTGCTTATCACTTATGAGATGAAGAATGGGAATTTGTTGTGTGTATGTCTGACAGTGTCATAGATAAACAAAAGGAACATCCATGAGTCTTACCTGAGTTACCTAAGAGAAATTTTTTGCCAAAAAAAATTCCCTATGTACAAAAGGATGGGGGGGCTGGAAGGGGTGGGAAAGATCTCTTAACCATCACTGCTTTCTAGGAGCACAGAGCTCAAGTAAAGGTCAACACTGTCATATTTGACTTACCTAGGCCTGTTCATTCAGCCTATTCCTTCACCTGTTGACAAACTTGAGAAAATGAAAATTTCTCCCTCAAAAGTTTGGAGGCTCTTTACTTCAATTGCTCATGTCAGTAACTGATCACCCTTTGGTACTTCCTCCTTTGTGAATTATCCCTTCTGTAAATCGTCTATACATATAAAACCTTAATATTCAAAAAGACCAAATGGCAGGACAACCGAACAATCAAACAACTAAACAGCTGAACAACCAGTCTGGTCGCATGACGTGCACTGACCACCAGGAGTGCACGCCAAGCATGGTGGGTGTTGGCCACGGTGTGATGGTGAAGCAGGTGAGCAGGGGCCCTAGACCAAGGCGGGACACCAGTTGTTGTCATCGGGGTGAGCCTCTGATGGCTACTGAAAATTCTTTGCTCTCATGTGCCACGGTCCCGCCCCGTGCTCACACCTGCTGCCAGTGCTGGCCCTGCTCGCACCCACTGCTGGCACTGGAGATGCTGGCTCACACCTGCTGCTGGTGCCCAGCAACTGGCCTCGGATAACTCAGCACTGTCAGCAGGTGCAAGGTGGCGGCTGCTGGCCCCTATCACCCCTGAGGGCTTCTTCACCTCCCCCTGCTCCTCAGGGGTGAAGGGGGCAGCAGCCACCACTCACACCTGCTGCTGGCGCTGGCCCCAATCGCTCAGTGCCATCAGTGGGTGTAAGTGGGACTGATGCAGTCGGCATGTGGGAGCGGCAGCGGCAGGGGGAGCAGGGCTGCTGGCAGACAGAGCAGGGAGGGGACTGGGGCCATGGCTGGAGGGGCCAGGTGGGGGCATGGAGGATGGGTTGAGACCCGCCCCTGTGCCCACGGCAGCCTCGTAGCCCACAGTTCCTTTCAAGGTACACAAATTCGTGCACTGGGCCCCTAGTTGGGTTATATAAATCCCTAGACATTAAACATATATTTAAGCCCTGTGGAGGTGGAGGTAGAGCTAGAAATAGGTATGCAAGACATACCACAGAAGCCTAATCAAAGTTCAGGACAATCCCCTGCAATGCTCTCTGGTTCACCAGCACTGTATTTTTGAGTTCCTCAATGCTAGCTTCCTAATTTTCCATGGGTAAATGGAAACTTTGAGCACAGTTTTTTTGTTTTGTTTCAGTTTTCAGGCAACTAGTTCATATTTCTCAGTCCTAGAATAATAACAAGTACCCTTAGCTGGAGAGGCCTGCAACAATATTACTGCCAGTAATGTTTGCTCAGCTCAGCAATTCAGAACCCTGTCAAAGGCAGTAAGACCACACACCCTCTCACCTCCACACTCAGCCCTTCTCCAGTCCAGCCTCCACGTGGATGCATGATTGACCTTCCCAATGCATGAATCCAGTTATATCCCGCCTCTCTTCAAAGACCTTGAACGTTTTCCCTCCACCTACGCAATGATGTCTAAATTATTTTAGTTAAGGATCAAGACCTCTCTAAACTGGTCCCAATCCAACTTTTCAGCCTTATCTCTCATTAACCTTTTATACCTACACCTCATGTACTCATATTATCCTTTATAACTTCCATTGACTTTTATACAGTACTAAAAATATAGAACCACACTCATATGAATACATATGGTGTGATGATGTCTTTTTAAAATATAATTAACAAAAGAAGTCAATTGCCTTATTTGCAGATCCATGTCAAAAGTGTGTAATTTAGAATAGATAGATCATCTTTGACTGTCCAGGGAGAGACATGTCCCAAAGCAGACAAAACAAATACAACATCTATCCTCAGTGGTCTTTCTACCTACAACATAAATTACTAAAACAAATGAATACACTACAAATATTGAGCTAGAGCAATGCTTGACTAAACAGATGATAAGTTTTCAGCATTTCATAGTGTACAGTGTAGGTTAAGGGCATTTCAGGGGTGAGTAGGAGGAAAGGTGACAGAGTTTCTCAAATATTGTTCAACAAATGCACTTGAAAGTAATTGACTATAAGTAGAGCCAGCATCCTTCTAAGGTAGCGTAACACAATTCTTTGTAATAGCTGATCTTTGTTCATACTTACGCAAAAAGGAACTCTTTGAGTACTTAGTCTTCAACCTGGACACAAAGCAAATGCTCTGAAACAACTGCTGAATTGAAATCCTTTGGTCAGAGTGTGTAAAACAGATAGGAGCATCTCCAACCTGAATACATGACTTGACTAAAGCCTTAGAAAATCCAATGAAATTGGAGAACGTGAAACCACAAAATCCTAGAAGTAACTATAAGCAGCAAAATCTCAGACATCTCTCATAGCAATATGTTTGCAGATACATCTCTTAGGGCAAGGGAAAATAAACGAATGGGACTATATCAAAATAAAAAGCTTCTGCACAGCAAAAGAGACCATTAACAAAATGAAAAGGGAGCCCACTGTATGGGAGAACATATTTGCCAATGATACATCTGATAAAGACTTAATATTCAAAAAATATAAGAAATTCAGCTGAACTGGTTTGGTTCAGTGGATAGAGCGTCGGCCTCCGGACTCAGAGGTCCTGGGTTTGATTCCGGTCAAGGGCATGTGCCTTGGTTGCGGGCACATCCCCAGTGGGGAGTGTGCAGGAGGCGGCTGATCGATGTTTCTCTCTCATCGATGTTTCTAGCTCTCTATCCTTCTCCCTTCCTCTCTGTGAAAAACCAATAAAATATATTTTAAAGAAAAAAAAAAGAAATTCATACAACTTAACAAAAGAAAGGCAAAAAATCCAATTAAAAATGGACAAGGACCTAAATAGACACTTCTCCAAAATGGACATACAGATGGCCAAGAGACATATGAAAAAATGCTCAAAGTCACTGTTCATCAGAGAGATGCAAATTAAAATGATAATGAGATATCACCTCATATCTGTCAGAATAGCTACCCTCCACAAATCAACAAATGACAAGTGCTGGCAAGGATTTGGAGAAAAGGCAACCCTAGTGCACTGCTGGTAGGAATGCAGACTGGTGCAGCCATTATGAAGCACAGTATGGAGTTTTCATAAAATTAAATATGGAATTGTCATTTGACCCAATGATCCCACTTCTAGGAATATATCCTAAGAAACCAATCAGAAAGAATATATGCACCCTTATATTCATAGCAGCACAATTTACAACAGTGAAGATCTGAAAAACAGCCCGAGTACCTATCAGTGGCTGAGTGGATAAAAATGCTGTGGTACATTTACACCATGGAATACTATGTAGCAGTAAAAAAGGGTTCTGAGTGTTGCTGACAATCTTTGGCATCCCTTAGCTTGTAGACATGTAACTCCAATTTCTGCTTCAAACTTCACATGACCATCTCCTCTGTCTATCTTAATTGAGCATTCACTTCACTTCCTTGCATGTACATGTGTATACAAATTTCCCTCTTATTTAAGGACACACATCATATTGGATCTAGGTTCCATTGTAATCTCTTACCCTTTGAGATAGCATGGATAGACCTGGAGAGTATTATGCTAACTGAAATAAGCCAGTCAGGAACATGGAACAGACTGTCCAATCTCAGAGGGAAGGCAGGGGTGGGTGGATGGATGGGAAGAGATCAACCAAAGACCTTATATGCATATATATACATGGACACAGACAATAGTGTGGTAAAGGCCTGGGACTGCGGGCAGGGGTTGGCTAGAAAGGGTCAATGGTGGGGGGCGGGAGGGGACATATGTAATACTTTTAACAATAAAGATTTTAAAAAAGAAATTGGAGAATATGGGACTGGAGAAGAAAACGCTTCTGTTTGATTACTTTCTGTATGCCTTTCTATAAGCTTTCTTATTAGCATAAGACTGCACGCTGGAGTGGTGTCTGTAGTAAACATCCACTCCAGCGTGCAGTCTTATTAGCAGCTTGTTATTAGCAGTTTATTATGCACTACAGAACCCAAAATATGGTTGGATGACTGCCAGTGACTGGGTACACCTGGAAGATGGTCCCACCTTTTAGGCCACATGACAGAGCACCTGACAGAAATGTGTATACAGTCTTACCACTAGTGAAGCTTGGTAGACTGATCCAGCAACTTTAGAACATCCACTCTATCTGTCCTTGGCCCACTTTCTACTGCACCAAAGCAGTGTAAACAAATGAAACATGAAACATCAGCAATTGCCCTACTTGGTCAAATAGAGACCATAGTTAATTCAGGCCTTAGAAGTGCTTTTATTCCTTTTAACTGGAATTATATGATTTTATTCTCTGCATTAATATAGCGAACAAACTCACCAGATCCATGATAGGGCAAAAATGTCATGAAGTATGTTTACAGTACAATCAGTATATTGAGTTCCTATGCCCCAGAGAAATCTAGGCTGAAAATAATTTAGAATAACTTGTATCTCTAACAAGATTTTATAAAACTTTACAATTGACAGGTTCTAAAGGAAGAAAATTATTGTTTCACCTATGCATGCTGAGTTAGACAGCTCAACATTTCAAAGTTGATAGCATGGTGAGAAATCATGAATTCCCCAAATGCCCTTTAGTGTCAGAGGTATATGGGCCATTATTGAAAAACTAGAAGCATAGAGTGCTTTTTCTTTCTGGGGAAGGTCACACTTTACATTGGGGATGAAAGATATGGGAACAGTTGTTGCAAAGAACAAGTTTCCAGACTGTGGTTTATGATTCCATAATTGAAGGCTAGGGGCAGGCAAAGGACACAAGTCATGAAAAACAAGAAAAAAATGAATTCCCATCATGACCCTGAATACTCAAAAGAAATTGCCTAGAGAGATGAATATAAGAACCCAGATAATACAGTGGAACCACAGAAAGAAAGAAAACTAGTAGAATAGAGACCTCCTCCCCCAAAAACAAAAAAGAGAAATCAGCAAGAAATGAGTTTAGGAAGGACACTGTCTGTGATTAATTTCCTAGGGCTGCCATAACAAATAACCACAAACTGAGTAGATTTAGAACAATAGTCATGTGTTCTCTCGCAGTTCTGGAGGCAGGAAATCTGAAATCAAGATGTAATCATGATTGGTTCTTACCAGAGGCTCTGAGGGAAAATCTGTTCCATGCTTCTCTTCTAGATTCTGGGGGTTGCTGACAATCTTTGGCATCCCTTGGCTTGTAGACATGTAACTCCAATTTCTGCTCCGAACTTCACATGGCCATCTCCTCTGTCCATCTTAACTCAGCATTCACTTCACTTCACTTCCTTGCATGTACATGTGTGTGCAAATTTCCTTCTTATTATAAGGACACACATCATATTGGATTTAGGGTCCACTCTAATCTAGTATGACTTCATCTTAACTTGGTTGTATCTTCAAAGACTCTATTTCCAAACAGAAATTTGGGGGGACACTATTTAACCCAGTATAATAGGCTCCTTGAAGATGAGGAGGCTAGATTTATCTTATTCACGTTGAGACCTTAGCATCATGTGGTAGGATACATACACACACTAAACAAATGAATTGTCCTAGTTTAATGCATATATTAATAAACTGTATATGTCAAATATATTTGATATCCTATATAATAAAAACCTAATATGCAAATAGACCAAACAATGGAATGACCTGTCACTATGATGTGCACTGACCACCAGGGGGCAGACACTCAACACAGGAGCTGCCCCCAACTCACAGACCCCAGGCCAGCCAAAGCAGGTGCCAGCGGGGGCCCCTGATTGCCCTGCCAGTAACCCCACAGAGGGAGGTGACCAGTGGCAGTGGCAGGGGACAGGACAAGCTGGCAAGTGGGCAGCACCACCCCCCAATGGCCCCACCGATTGTCTCCCACAGTGGCGGCGCAGGTTGGGGCCAGCAAGCGGGTGTCACCAGGCCAGCCAAGGCAGGTGCCAGTGGGGCCTCCCCCAATCACCCCACCAGTCATTTCATAGATCGGCCTTGATCACCGGACAGGCCTAGGGACCCTACCCGTGCAAGAATATTGTGCACCAGGACTCTAGTTTTCATATAAGATTAAAATATTATAAGTATTCCCAAGATTTGACTGGATAGAACTCCTGACTAGAATTCATCAGGAGACAATATATAGCAGGGGTCCTCAAACTTTTTAAACAGGGGGACAGTTCACTGTCCCTCGACCATTGGAGGGCTGGACTATAGTTTTTAAAAAAAACTATGAACAAATTTTTATGCACATTGCACATATCTTATTTTGAAGTAAAAAAACAAAACGGAAACAAATACAATATTTGTATTTGCATGTGGCCCGCGGGCCGTAGTTTGAAGACCCATGGTATCTAAAAGAAACATTTATTTTATTATTATTATTTTTTAAATCTTTATTGTTGAAAGCATTACATATGTTCCCTTTTGTCCCAGATTGGCCCCCTTCAGACTGCCCTGACCCCCTACCCTAGGCCTTCACCACCTTATTGTCTGTGTCCATGGGTTACGCATATATCCATATAACGTCTTTGGTTGATTACCCTCATCCATCCACACTCCCTTGCCTTCCCTCTGAGATTACACACTCTTTTCCATGTTCCCATGTCTTTACTCCATTCATCAGTTAATTTTTGTTAATTATATTAAAAAAAAATTTAAAGATGGGTTTTAAAAGAGTATTCTAAGTCAAGGTGACAAATTCTTTTAACCAAACCTAGAACTTGAATATGGATGTACATGGAGGGGATATAATTCTGAGGACAAGATAAGTAACAGAAAAACAGAAATAATGTGTTTGTGGCAACATTCCACAAACCATTTCGACAGAGGAAAGGATTAGTATTTCATTCCAAAGACATATCTACTTCACTTCTCTCCTCTGTACTTAACATCACAAGAAAAGAGGAAATTATGTTAATCAGTGGAAATTAGAAGAGTGCAGCAAAGCTCTCTAGAGAGTTCACAGTAACTGAGAAGTAAACACCAAGTAGACTCAGTCACGTATCCCACTTTAGAATGGCAAATTAATCAAAGAGCAGAGAAAACATGCCCATTCTTTTGGCTATCTAGAGCAGTGATGGTGAACCTTTTGAGCTCAGCATGTCAGCATTTTGAAAAACCCTAACTTAACTCTGGTGCCGTATCACATACAGAAATTTTTTGATATTTGCAACCATAGTAAAACAAAGACTTACATTTTTGATATTTATTTTATATACTTAAATGCCATTTAAAAAAGAAAAATCAACCAAAAAAATGAGTTCACGTGTCACCTCTGACATGCGTGTCATAGGTTAGCCATCACTGATCTAGAGGAAGAAGAGAATTCAAGAGAGAAGAGCAATAGTGACTCCCTAAGTCAGTGACTGCCATATACCTGACACTTTATATGTTACTCTATTAATCTCTACTACAAGGCTTTAGGTTACAAAAGAGAATAGTCAGAAACAGACACCAGTCATGCACTATTCCAAACAATTATCAGTTCTTCTGGGCAGAACATCAGTCCCTGAGCTGACAAAAGGACAAAAACAGGGGGAAAGAAACCAAGGAAGACAATACAGGGGGAGATAAACAGAGACAGAGAGATGCAGAAACAAAGAGAGACAAAGAGATAAGAGAGGAAGAAGTCACACACACACACACACACACACACACACACACCAGGGAGAGAGAGAATGAATTATGAATATTTTCTCTGGCTCTGTGGCTTTTGTTTTTATTCTCCATCACAGGTTGGGTTATCCAGGAGGCAAACTCAGGCAAAGTTTAGCATGAAGAATACTTATTAAGGAGTATGTTATGGCTAATAACTGTGGAAGGGAAAAGCTAGAAACAGGATTGAACACAGAAATCAACTTATGATGCAAGACCAACAGCCTCAACTGAGCCTGCAGGGAGTTTTGGAGTAACAATGGCCTTATAGAGTTGTCCCAATTGGTTGGAGATAGCCAGACCTTTATACGCCTGCAACAATCACTCATTAGCTTATGTGTCATCCCAGAAAGAGGCATGATCTTGGGCAGGGCAGGTCTGTGTAGTAGAGACCATTCCTGAATGACCTGACAGCTTCTGGCTGGCTACCAACAACACTCCCAGCAAGTGAGGCAGTAAGTTCTTCTTCGGAGAGGAATCTTAGTGACACATTAATGACACTGAACTCTCTTAGTGACGTTTTTTGAGAAACAGAAGTTGATAATATTAGCATAGTCCAATTTAGTAATCATTTCCTTCATATTTAGTGAATTTTGTTTTCTACTTAAAAATGTTTCCATACCCAAATCCATGAGGACATTCTGCTATGTTTTCTTCACATTCAGATATATAATCTACTTGGAAATTGATTTTTGTGTGTATAGTGCGAGTCAGGTTTTATTTTTCCACATTGATTTCTAACTCTTCTCAGCTTCAATATATCAGATAAAAAGAATTGAATTGGTCACATAGTCACCAGGAGAAATCCAGATGACTCTTATGAATAGCTTAGGAAATACAGGAGAGAGTGATGGGGAAGAAATATTAACTAGAATGGATTCCATTTGAGACCCCTTCTCACATTTAAGTGGGAAGCACAACAGTTCTGATAAACCAATTGGAGACCTTTACTTGTAAGGATTAAATTAAAAGAAATAATTATAAAATGATAAGCATATTCTAGAAACTCAGTAAATGGTAGTTAATCATATTATTTGGGGGCTAGGGTCAGCCCCAACACATAGCTACTTAGAACATTGTAGGTCATCATATTCTCATTTCAGTAAAACATATTTCATTGTTTCGTTTTTCTACAGAGAAAAAGCTCATTATTTTCCTCTTGTATCTTATTTTACCAAGGCCCTATAAAATCTGATAAGCTTTAGCCAAAACAACATTTTCTACACCTGTTCAGAAGCAGATAAACTGTGTGCTACCATTTCTAGGCACAGACAAATGGCAATTCATTGACTCCAGAGTGGAAAGTGGCCAGCATAATCACCACCATCACCAACTTTCAAACACTTTGCCAAATACATTCTAATCAGGTCAGTAATGCAAATGATTAATTAAGACTCTTTGCTTCCAAAGTACATATGCCCATAAGGACATTCTCGGTTCAAATGCATTTTCCTTCACTAGAGTAACAGTTAATCAAAATATGTCTAAAGGGCCCAAAGCCTACATTATGACACCTCCCTTATCTGGGAGATTCTGACTGTTCTCCTACTTCCAATCAGAACAGTCTTCTTCAACCTCACAGCCCAGGCTTTGTTCGGCAGTTTCTTAGAAGAACTGTGCATCAGAGAGAATGTGTTCAACAGCAAGTAACAACAAAAACTAACACTGCTTGCACCATTTTGACATTTATTACTTATTAACAAGAAGCTGGGTTCCTTAGCCAACTTCACAGAATCATTAAAGACCCAGGTTCCTTTCAACCTCCCACTCCATCATCCTCAGGGTATTGACTTGCATCCCGAGGCATGCAGCTTCATGGTTGCAGTCCTTCAGACAAAATATCTGTAAATGTCAACATTCAAAACTTCCTTTATTTGAGTCTAACTTTTTATTTTTTTCAATTACAGTTTACATTCAATATTACTTTGTATTAGTTTTAGTTGTTCGGCATAATGGTTAGACAATTATATACTTTATAAACTGTTTCCCCTGATATTTTCAATATCCAGCAGGCACCATACATAGTTATTACAAAATTATTGACTATGTTCCCTATGCTGTACTTTACATCCCTGTGACTATTTTGTAACTACCAATTTGTACTTCTTAATCCCTTCACCCTTTTCACCCAGACTCCCAACCACAATTCCCCTCTGGCAACTATCTACTCATTTTCTAATCAGAGATAAAAATCTTTCCCCAGTACCCCAACTAGTAGATGTTCTCATACAGCTCACTGTTCTGGGACACATGCTCACCCTTAGTTCAGTCACTGGTAAAATGGAACAGAATGGTCAAAATTGATTTATATCTATCATGATTATGATTGATTACCTAAGACTAGGCAGACTGTCCCTCAAACAATTTGGGGGGTCTGATAGCAAGGAGGAAAATCTAATAGTTATTAGGGCAACAACAATATGTGTCTACCAAAAACACATTATAAAAACAAAATTTTAAGCCTAGAAAAAAAAGTCAAAATTCCAATGGTGATTATCTTTGGATGACAGGATTGTGTTGTGTGTGTGTGTGTTGGGGGGGGTGATTTTTATTTCAAGTATTATATTTATAAACTAGAGGCCCAGTGCACGATTTATAAACTTTCCGACAGTCAGACATCCCTCTCACAATCCGGGACCACTGGCTCCTAACAGCTTGCCTGTCTGCCTGATTGCCCCCTAACTGCTCCCCTGCTGGCCTGATCATCCCCAACTACTCTCCCCTGCCGGCCTGATCACCCCTAACTGCTCTCCTCTAGCCTCGCCACTATGGCTTTCTCCAGAAGGATGTCTGGAAGGTTGTCCAGAAAACCTCTGGTCTAATTAGCATATTACCCTTTTATTAGTATAGATTTTCTATAATAATAATGTATTGCCTTTATAATGAATGAAAACACTTCCTTGGGATAAAAAAATGCACCTATAATTTCCACAACCTACCAAAGAAGCTGAAAGGCATACATTTTAATATCCAACCAACTCAGAATTACCTTGAGACCCCTCAAAAGAGCATAAGAATTAATCCAAATGAGAGAGGAACTGTGTGTCCCCTTCAAGGCTCATCACTGTCACCAATGCACACTTGGGAAGTAGAGTCAGGCTGCTTCTAGTAACCCTTCACTGATACCCCTGGAGTCTGTGGATAGCCTATCATCTTAAGTATATAAGCTGTGGCCATATGCTCAGCACTGGTATCTTTAGAGAACAATTCTGACTGTAATTTTTAGTAAGAACAATCAATTGCCATCTGTCTGCATAGCAGAGACCCAGATGGGTTTATTACTGGAATGGCTTTCTATGTGGATGGACAGTGACAAACTAGTCAGAACTGTTTTCTGGTGGTACCAACCCTGAAATCTTAAATTCAGCCTTAGAATGACTTGTGCTTTGTCAATGTACCTGAGTTATAGGAATAGAAAAAATGGTAGAGAAGAGAAAGAGAGCACGTGATCTCAGGGCCATGGTCTAGCTCTGACTCCAAAAACATCTCTGACTCCTGCTGTCACTGTGGGGGTTTTCAGTGCCAAATAATATAAAAAGGTCTCACAGGGTGTCATGTGAAGGACAGAACCAAACAAAGCAGCAATTATAACTAAAATACTTGGTGTACTGTTATTTGGAATTTAGCAATACATCTTCACTACTATATTAATAACAATAATTTCAATGTATTTGGTTCATAGTAGCATCCCAAACTTTGTGCTAAGATATATATATATCTATATATCTATCTATATCTATATCTATATCTATATCTATATCTATATCTATATCTATATATAGATAGATAGATAGATATTTCCATTTAATCCTCATAGAAGCTCTATAAAGAAGAATTCCTCATTTAACCAATGAAGAAACAGTCCTAGATAGAATTAAATAATTTCTCAAGATCACAGACTTAGAATATGACTCAACTAAGTTTTGAAATCTTCTCTAACTCCAGATTTTATGCATTTAATCATAACTATTTTCTGAAACTACCATCTCAAAAAGTGAGCAACCAATCAAAAGGCAGAGTAATCTTCAAGAGCTGAGATCACAGCAACTATTACAAATGTAGTAAGATCTCTCTAGGTACATTAGGGGCTGAAAGGAATGAAGACCTGTGGGAATCTAATGCCAAGACTACACTATGTAACATCTTTTCCTAGATGCAAATGATTTTAAAATACAACAACCATATTTCTCACGAGACCAATGCCTAAATCATCTCAGGGCTTTGTGACATCCTCAGTATTGATAAAAATGATGACACACACACCCTGGAAATTTAATGAGAATTACGTTACCCAAAGATAATGGTGATGGCAAACCCCAGATGCATTCCAGTCTTTCTTATATTTTATACTTACAGTCCAGTCTCTGCAGGAAATAATTATGTCTCTTTTTCTGATATATTAGCTACAGCAGTGAAAGCTGTAATTTTCCTAGATTGCCCCAAGGCAATTCAGGAGTAAAGGCCTTAAAGGATGACCAAGCAGAGAACAAATAACAATTTAGAAGCTGCTGCAATGGAGTTAGAAGTAGAAGCAAACAGACTGCCAAGCTGAAGTGGACATGAGTTTAAAATATACCTCTCCTGGATTTATGTTCTGCACAAACATAAATTGATTACTTACAGGAGTTATGACAAACTTTATATTGAGCACTTACTATATATAAGTCTCTGTTCTGGGCATTGTGGATAGGGAAGATTGTCACACTGGTTACACTGCTTCCCAAACATAAAGGTCCCAATTTTAGAACTATAAATATAAAACGTGTACATTTTAACTTAACATGTTTTTATTATGAATGAGCTTGAATATGTGTTCAAAATAGTAAAAGCCATTAGTAGACTTCTTCTACATCCAACCATAACTGAGTAAATGGTGTTGAATTTGTCTTTCTAGTCATATAATTAGAAAACAGAAAATTATATGTGGAAAATTTGTTTTATGATATTGGACAATATATCATTAACAAATGTAAACAACGAGAGAGAAAAAAATCAAAGTGAGCCATGAATTTCTTCTTGGAGGTGTTATCTGAACCATGGTGCAAGGAGGGGGAGCCCAGGGTGGTCTCACTGAGCTGAGGAGACAAGGACTAAAGTTTACAGAGGATGAGATGGCTGGGATTTGCAGGACACATTATTGGAAAAGATCAATTTATATAAAAATATCTCTAATAATCTGCATGGGATTTCTCTCAAATCTATTACTGAATATTATACATGCTTCCAAAGCAAGCTCTCTATCACTGAATATTAATGTAATAATGTATATAGTAAAACTCAAAAGGCTGAGACTTTCCAGTTTTATCTAGTCTGAAGGAGAGATGTTTTAAAAACAGGAATACAATAAAGATTCCCAAAATGATGACACCTTGAAAGTAAGGTCCAACCACCTGCCAAAACAGTTTTAAAACAATCCTCCAGGAAAACAGCTTAGGTAAAATGAGGTACTAATAAAACTCAAACCCTCATTTGCCACAGAAACATTAAAATAAACTAGAAACTGGTTAAAACTAACCTTATAAACTCTCTGGAAAACAAAGTTCTGCAGGAGCTACTAAATGAACATAAATACAGAAAACACTACTTTCAAACCAGGGGAAGCCTTGTGGCTTTTTTTTTTTTTAATTCAACTGTGTCCCACTCATTCTCTGGTACAGTGAGGTATTGGTCTAGAGAAGGTGGTATCCTAGTCTCCAATTTCCTCTCTGAAAAAAGAGGGAGTAAAATAGACCTTCTCTTCAACATTCTAACCTATATGGGAGCTGTCTGCTAAGGTTTGAGTGCTATCTCACCTAATTTGGATCTCAAGCAGGAAAAGTGGCAGGCATTAGTCATGAAAACTGTGGGGGCATTACAAACCCACAGATGCTGAGTCAAATTATTGATGGAGACATAAAATAGAATATCTAAAGCCCTAAGGAGAAGTTGGGGTGACATTCTTTGGAAAATTAAGATATGCAGAAGTATACCATGTATATCACATAATTAAGAAAAACACACATATGCCAAGGTAAACACATGTTTAGAAAAAAAAACCCAAAAGGCCTTAAGCTTTTACCTTAGGCTGATATCTAGGATCAGACCATGTTTAGCTAATTAGTGAATGATAGCTCAGTACAGAGCCAGTCTGCAAAGACTAGCATCAATGGCTGTTTTTATCAATTAAAAAAAAATCACAAGGCATACAAAGAAATAGCAGAACATGGCCTATTCAAATAAAGAAAATTATTTGGCAGAAATTGCCATTGAAGAAGCACAAGCATAGGACTTATAAGACAAAACATTTTTAAAAACTGTTTTAAGCCCTAACTGGTTTGGCTCAGTGGATAGAGCATTGGCCTGCAGACTGAAGGGGCCCAGGTTCGATTCCGGTCAAGGGCATGTACCTTGGTTGTGGGCACATCCCCAATGGGGGGTGTGCAGGAGGCAGCTGATCAATGTTTCTCTCTCATCGATGTTTCTAACTCTCTATCCCTCTCCCTTCCTCTCTGTAAAAAATCAATAAAATATATTAAAAAAAAACTGTTTTAAATATACTCAAAGGGCTAAAGAAGGAAATAAACAAAGAACTCAAGAAAATCATGAAAATGATATATGAAAAATAAATGACTATCAACAGAGAAATAGAAAGTATATAAAAAGGGACCAAAAAGAAATTCGGAACTGAAAATAAATAAATAAATAAATAAATTGATAATTTACTCAAGGGATTCAATATCAGATTTGAGCAGGTAAAGGAAACTATTAATGAGCTTAAAGATAGAGCACTAAAAATTACTGAGTTTGAGTAACAAAAAGAGAAGAGAATGGAGAAAAGTAAAGAGAACCTGAGACTTGTGTAACAGCATCAAGCTGACCAAGGTACACATTATAAAAGTTCAAAAAGAAGAGAAAGAGAAATAGTAGATAGGTTATCTAAAGAAATAATGGCTAAAGTTTCCAAAGTTTGATGAAAGATTTGAATCTACTCATTGTGCTTCTTATAAAGCACAATGAAATCAAACATTTGAAAGATAGAGACAAAGAGAGAATCTTAAAGACATCAAGATAAAGCAACTTGTCATATACAAGGGATTTTCAATAGGTTATTAGCAGATTTCTCAGCAGTAACTTTACAGGTCAGAAGGCAGTGAGATGATATATTTAATGTGCTAGGTAGGGAAACTGACAACAAAAGATTCTATATCCAGCAAAACTGTCCTTCAAAAATAAAGAAAAAATTAATACTGTTCTCAGATAAAGAAAAATTGCGATTTCATTATGACTGGACCTGCCATACAAGAAATGCTTAAGGGAGTCCTTCAGGTTAAATGGAAAGATGCTAGATGTTAACTTGAAGTCATATGAAGAATCCTAGTTAGTTTGGCTAAGTGGTTAGAGTATTGGCCCAAGATAGATGAAGGGTCACAGGTTCAGTTCTGGTCAAGGGCACCTACCTCAGTTGCAGGCTGGATCCCTGGCCTCAGTCCTGGTGTGTGCAGGAAGCAACCAATTGATGTGTGTCTCTTACATTGATATTTCTCTCTGTGTGTCTCTCCCCCTCCTTTCCATTCTCTCTAAAAAAATCAATGGGAAAATAGCCTCGGGTAAGGATTTTAAAAATAACAATAAGACATATGAAGATATAAAGATCTCTAGTAAAGATAAATAGAAGGGAAAATATTAAAACCAATATTATTGTGATTTTGATTTGTATCTCCTTATTTTCTACAAGATTTAAGACAAAAATGCATAAAAAGTAATTATATAAATCAATGTTACTGGGTACACAATGTAAAAAGATGTAATTTGTAGCAACAATAAAAAGTTGGGAAAGAGCGTTACATAGTAGATTTTATATATGATGGAAGTTAAGTTGGTTTCAATTCAAAATAGATTGTTATAATTTTATGATGTTATATAGTCCTCCTGGTAACCATGACAAACATAGCAATAGAATACTCACAAAAGAAAATAAGAAGAAAATCAAAACATGTCGCTAAATAAATGAACATAAAGAAAGAAAGTAATAGAAGAAATGAAAGAGAAACTGTAAAACAAAAAACATACAAAAAACAAATTACAGAATGGCAGAAGGAAGTCCTTCCCTCTAAGTAATTGCCTTAAGTAAAAATAGGTTAAATTATATTATCAAAAGACAGATTATACTAAAATCTATTAGTGAACCATCTATGTGCTATCTATAAGACATTCACTTTACATCTAAGAACAATAGTAAATTAAAAGTGAAAGCATCAAAAAAAGATATTCCATACAAATAGTTATAAAAAGAAATCTGGTAATAAAAAGATATCAAAATTGACTCTAATTCAAAAACTGTTACAAGAGACAAAGAAGGACATTATCCTATATAATAAAAGGGGAATATGCAAATTGACCCTAATGGAGGAATGACTGGAACGACTGGTTGGTATGATGCGCACTGACCACCAGGGGGAAGATGTTCAATGCAGGAGCTGCCCCCTGGTGGTCAGTGTGCTGCCACAGGGGGAGCTCTGCTCAGCCACAAGCCAGGCTGATGGCTGCAAGAGCAGCAGTGGTGGTGGGAGCCTCTCCTGCCTCCACAGCAGTGCTAAGGATATCCGTGGGGGGCTGGCCAAAGCTGTCAGTCAGACAGCCCCCGAGGGTTCCCAGGCTTCCAGAGGGATGTCTGACTGCTAGCTTAGGCCTGCTCCCCCTGTGAGAGGGCACAGGCCGGGCTGAGGGACCCCCCCAAGTGCATGAATTTTCATGCATTGGGCCTCTAGTATAATGATAAAAAGGATTACTTCACCAAGAAGTTATAACAGCAATAAACGTATAAGCACCAGAGTTACTAAATATATGAAGCAACCATTGATAGAATTAAAAGATGAAATAACTTTACAATAATAGTTGGAAACTTAAATATCCCACTTTCAATAATGGGTAGGACAACCAGAAAGAAAATCAGTAAGGAAACATAGGATTTGAACAATACTATAAAACAATTTGACATATAAACACATACAGAACTCTCCATTTAACTATAGAATATACATTTTTCTCAGTGCACATGGAACATTCTCTAGAATAGAACATATGTTAGGTAACAAAACAAGTCTTAATAAACTTAAAAAGAATGGATCACACAAAATATCTCTTCCAATTACAATGAAGGACAGCTAAAAATCAAAAGCAGAAGGAAAATAAGAATATCCACAATTACATAAATATTAGCAACACACATTTAATCACAATGTGTCTTAGAAGAAACTCACAAGAATAAAATCAGAAGAAATTAGAAAATACCTTTACACAAATGAAAATAAAAACAAAACACAAAAATGTATGGGATGCAGGGAAGGTAATGCTAAAAAGGAAATTTACATTATAAAAGAAGAAATATCTCAAATCAACAATCTACTGTTTTACCTTAAAGAACTAGAAAAAGAAAACAGACTAAACTCAAAGCTAGCAGAAGAGAAATATTATATATTAAAGCTAAATAATATATAGACTTGAAGAACAATAGAGAAAATAAACAAAACCAAAAGTTTATTCTTTGAAAAGACCAATAAAATTGGCTAACCCCTGTTAGATCAACTAAAAAAAAGAGATAAGACTCAAATTACGAAAATCAGAAATAAAAATGAGGACATTACTACTTATCTTACAGAAATAAAAAGGATTATGAGTGATTACTATGAGAAATTATACACCAAAAAGTTGGATAGCCTAAATGAAATAAACAAATTCATAGAAACATACAATCTACCACGACTGAATCATGAAGAATGAAAAATTGAAATACACCTATAACTAGTAAGAAGATTGAATCAGTTACCAAAGCCTATTAACAAAGAAGAAAAGTCAGGATGGCATTACAGGAAAAGAAAGGTAAGATTTTCTTCTTTTTTACAGTTGTTTAATATTCCATTATGTTAATATACCATAGCTTCTTTATCCACTAATCTACTCATAGGCACTTGCCTTTGCCCATTTTTAAACTGCGTTGTGCGTTGCATTGTAGGAATTCTCCACATATTCTGGATATTAATCTCATTTCAGATATATGATTTGTAAATATTTTCTCCCGTTGTGTGGGGTTTCTTTTAATCTTTCTTTTTAGTGCCTTTTGATATACAGAAGTTTTAATTTGAAGTTTTGATTTGAAGTTTATTTTTTTCTTTTGTTGGCTATACTTTTTAGTGTCATACCTAAGAAATCATTGTACCCTTTGTGAGAGCATGGATGAACCTGGAGGGTATTATGCTAAGTGAAATAAGTCAGTGAAAGAAAGAAAAATACCATATGAATTTACTTATATGTGGAATCTAATAAACTAACAAACAAAATAGAAACAGACTCATGGATACAGAAAACAGAGTGATTGCTGTCAGAGGAAAGGGATAGGAGGGCTGGGTAAAAAAGGTTAAGAGATTAAGAAAAAAAAACTCATAGAAAACAGTATGCTAATTACCAGAGGGAAAATGGGGTGGAGGGAGGTAGAATAGGGTAAAGGGGGATAAATGATGATGGAAGGAAACTTGACTAGGAGTGGTGAACATGTAATATAATATATAGATGGTGTATTATAGAATTGTACACCTGAAACCTATTTAATTTTATTAACCAACTAGAGGCCCGATGCACAAAATTCGTGCAAGAGTAGGTCTTCACAGCTGCAGCTGCCTCGATCCCTCCCTCGCAGCCAAGGCAGCTGCCTGGATCCCTCCTTCACAGCTGCAGTGGCTGCAGCCCTGGCTTCATCCTGGAAGGATGTCCTGAAGGACGTCTGGTCTAATTAGCATATTATGCTTTTATTATTATAGATGTCACCCAGAACATTCAATTAAAAACAACAAAAACAATAAAAAATAGTTTTGGAAATCAGCTGGAAATGGTGAGATTATTATGTAAGAAAGTTGACAATTTGAGAATGTAAGGGGGTGTTTTAGTTTAGATAATTAGCTTTAATATTCATTTGGCCATGTTCCAGATACTTAACTTTATCCTTAGTCTCCTCATTTGTAAAATAGAATAAAATATATTCCTGGCAGCATTGACAGAATATAAATGTCCTTGGAAGAAGTCTCTTAATAAATACAAATACCTCCATTGAAAAAAATATTAAAAGTAAAACGTAAAAAAATAAAGAAAAATAAGCAAAGGACTTGAACAGACATTTCTCCAAAGAATATATATAAATCGTCAATGAGCATATGAAAAGATGCTCAACATAAATAGTTACTAAGAAAATGCAAATTATCAGAGCCCACTGTATGGGAGAAATACTTGCTAATGATACATCTGATAAGGGGTTAAAATCCAAAATATATAAGGAACTCATACAACTTAACAAAAGGAAGACAAACAATCCAATTTAAAAATGGACAAAGGGCCCTAACCAGTTTGGCTCAGTGGATAGAGCATCGTCCTGCAGACTGAAGGCTCCCAGATTCGATTCCAGTCAAGGGCATGTACCTTGGTTGGGGGCACATCCCCAGTTGGGGGTGTGCAGGAGGCAGCTGATCGATATTTCTCTCTCATAGATGTTTCTAACTTGCTATCCCTCTCCCTTTCTCTCTGTAAAAATCAATAAAATATATTTTTTTAAAATGGGCAAAGGACCTAAATAGACACTTTTCCTAAGTGGACATACAGATGGCCAAAGGACAGATGAAAAAATGCTCAAAGTCACTGACCATCAGAGAGATGCAAATTAAAATAACAATGAGGTATTACCTCACAACTGTCAGAATGGCTGCCATTAACAAAACAACAAATGACAAGTGCTGGCAAGGATGTGGAGAAAAGGGAACCCAAGTACACTGTTGGTAGAAATGTAGACTGGTGCAGCCACTGTGGAAAAATTAAATATGGAACTGCCATTTGACCCAGTGATCCAACTTCTAGAAATATATCCAAAGAAACCCTAAACACCAATCAGAATAAATGTATGCACCCCTATGTTCATAGTAGGCAATTTACAATAGTTATTTTCTGAAAACAGCCCAAGTGCCCATCAGTAGTAGATGAGTGTTTAAAAAGCTGTCGTACATTTACACCATGGAATACTATGTAGCAGTAAACAAGAAGAATCTCTTACCCTTTGAGACAGTGTGGAAGGACCTGGAGAGTATCATGCTAAGTGAAATAAGCCAGTTAGACAAAGACAAGTATCACATGATTTCACTCATATGTGGAATCTAATGAACAAAATAAAGTGATGAATGGAGTGGATCCAGAGACATGGAAGCATGGAACGGACTGTACAATCTCAGAGAGAAGGCAGGGGTGGGTGGGAAGACATCAAACAATGAACTTGTATGCATATATGCATAACTCATGGACACAAACAATAGTGTGATGAAGGCCTGGGACAGGGGACAGGGGTCAGGTAGAAGGGGTCAATGGGGAAAAAGGGAGACATATGTAATACTTTCAACAATACTAGTAAATATTTTTTTAAAGGGAAAATGCAAACTAAAAGCACAATGAGATGCTACTAGTACTTCACACACATTAACACAGCTATTATTTAATGAAAACAGAAAACATTAAGTGTTGGCAAGAATGTGAACAAGTTGTAACCCATGTGCATTGCCGGTAGAGTTATAAAATGGTGCAGTCATCATGGGAAACAGTTTGTTGGTTCCTCAAAAAGGTAAATATAGAATTGCATATGCCTCAGCAATTACACTTCTAGCTATATATCCAAAATAATTTAAATCAGGGTCTTGAACAGAGATTTGTATACCAATGTTCATGACAACATTATTCACAATATCCAAAAAGTTTTAACAATACAAATGTCCAATAAGAGATGAGTGGATACTACGCTGGGGTGAAAAAGAAGGAATTCTTACCATTTGAAACAGCATGGATGGACCTGGAGAGCATTATGCTAAGTGAAATAAGCCAGTCAGAGAAAGATAAATATCACATGATCTCATTCATTTATGGCATATAATGAACAGCATAAACTGATGAACAAAAACAGATCCAGAGACAGAGAAGCATCTATCAGACCGTCAAACCTCAGAGGGAAGGTAGGGGAGGGTGGGAGTAAGGGGGAGAGATAAACCAAAGTACTTGTATGCATCATATAAGCCTAACCAATGGACACAGACAACAGGGGGGTGAGGGCATAAGTGGAGGAGGTGGGTGGGAGGGCAATAGGAGGATAAGGACACATATGTAATACCTTAATCAATAAAGAAATTTTAAAAATAAATAAATAAATAAATAAGTAAATAAATAAATAAATGGATAAACAAAACGTGGCATATATATACAATGGAATTTTTTTCAGCCTTGAAAAAAATTCTAATTCATGTTACAATTATAAATAAGTCTTGAAGGTATTATGCTATGTGAAATAAGTCAGATACAAAGAACAAATATTGTATGATTGCACGTACATGAGGCACCTAGAATATTCAAATTCATAGAGACACAAAGGAAAATGGTGGTTACCGGGAGTTGAGAGGGTTATTGTTTAATGGGTACAGAGTTTTGGATGGGTTGATATAAAAGTCCTAAGTGGATAGTAGTGATGGTTGCATAAAAGTGTGAATATACTTAATGCTACAATAAAAATAAAGTTTTAAGTCCTCAAATGGATTGCGATGATTAAAAAAAAAGAAGCTACCTTTAAAACTCTTTAAAGAGCCCAGCCAGTGTTTCTCACTGAGGACCAAGAACCAGGAGGTCACGGTTCAATTTCCAGTCACAGGACATTCCCAGTTGTGGGCTCAATCCTCAGTAGCAGGAGTCAGCTGATCAATGTTTCTTGCTCATCAATTTTCTATCTCTCTATCCTTTCTCCTTCCTCTCTCTAAAATCAATAAATTTTTTTTTAAAAAAAAACAACTCTTTAAAGAAAGACCAACAACATAGAGACACAATATTGACAATGCCAATCATCTGATCCATTTACTAGGCATGCAATGAAAGCAGGGAAATAAGACCCATTAGCAGGAAAAAATATCAGGAAACATAAGAAAATCAATAAATAAAAGATTATGTAATTATCCAACTAGGACTTTAAAAGAACTCATAATTTTTCTCAAGGATTTAAAAGAAGAATATATTATCAATCCCCAGAAGGAAAGTAGGGGAGGGAGGGGGTAATTGGAAGAGATCAACCAAAGGACTTGTATGCATGCATATAAGCCAAACCAATGGACATGGACAACAGGGGGATGAGAGCATGAGTAGGGGGCGGGGAGGATGGGGGTTAATGGGGGGGATGAGGACACATTTGTAATACCTTAACTAATAAAGAATTTTAAAAAAGTAAAATAAAAATATATGTACATAAAAAAATTAAAGAAATAAAAAAGAACCAAATGAATCATTCAGAGATAAAAGTATCTATAATATCTGAAATGAAAAAATTATTGGATGGTATCAATAGCAGTTTAGATATTAAAGAATAAATGATTGATGAACTTGAAGAGAACACAATAGAAACTATTTAAATGGAAGCACAGAGAGAAAAAGGCTGAAAATAGAAATGAATAGAGCTCTGTGGCCTGTGTGACAATTAGTGATCTAACATATATTCATTGAAGTACCAGTAAGCAAAGGCAAAAACTGGACAAAAGAATGGACAAATATTTTCTAAAACTGATGAAAATAATAAAACCACATAATCAGAAAACTCAATAATCTCTGGAAGGATAAACATAAGAACCCCCCAACCAAACATATTTATAATCAAATTTTTGAAAACCAAAGATAAGTAGACAATCTTAAAAACAGTTTTAGGAAAACAGAAACATTTGTTACATGAGAGCAAAGATAAATTAAAACCACTATTATTATCTCATCAGAAACAATACAAGCCAGAAGATAATGGAAAAATATGTGTAACATTATGAAAGGAAAAAAATCAACCTAGAATTTTATATCCAGCAAAGAATATACTTCAAAAAAGAAGGACCAAGAACACCAAGATCATACTCCACTAAAATAACCAAAGCTCCTTTGAAAACTGGTTGATTCTACTTATGGCGCAGGAAAAACACATAATTATCCTCTTCATATAAATAAATGACTAAATAAATAAATAAATAAATAAATAAATAAATAAATAAATAAATAAAAAGAGAGAAAGAGCAATGCTTTCTTACAAAAGAATTTGAATTCTTATAGAAGGAATAGAAATAGCACCATTAGAAAATCACAGTAATAATTGCTGTAGGCAAGACCCACAAAAGAATGCTGAAATTAGTGGGTGAAAATTTAAAGAGAAACAGAATATTTGAATACAGTTGAGGGTCTCCTCAAAAACATTTATTAATTAAAAGGGGGAAAATATTAACTTTACACTGGAGAAACCTGACAAACACCACATTAACCAAATAATGAAGTTAACCTTTAAGACGTACTGACATCATATCATGCACTCATAAGGCCACATCACCTCTGTACTACTGTTGCCAAAAATGTACAATAGCAACATAATCATCAGAAAATACCAGATAAGCCCAAATTGAAAAGTATTTTATAAAATACCTGACCAGTAATGTTCAAAAGTGCCAATGTCATGAAAGACTGAAGAAAAGGTTATAGTTTGGGAGAAGACTATAAAGACATCATAGCTCAATGCAATGTCAGATATTAGATTGGATCTTGAAATGGGGGCAAAAAAAGAATATTAGTTTAAAAATTAGGATAATAATATCATACCAATATTAATATCTTCTTTTTTGTTAATCCTATAGTTTTGTAAGATGTCAATATTGGAGGAAGTTGGGTGAAGGATATATAGGAGTTAACTGTACAGTTTTGGCCAATTTCTGTGGGTTTAAAACTTCTTCAAAATAGAAAGTTCAAAATAAAGCATGGGCTCTGGAAGCATACTACCTGGATGGAATTATAACTCTGCTCCTTACTAAGTTGTGATGTTAGAAAATTTGCCTAATCTTTTGATGCCATAACCGAGAATGAGACTAACAACATTTACCTCAAATATTTGGTAAGAAAAATAAATAAGCTGGTACTTGTAAAACACACATACAGTATTCAAACCTTAGCTATTATTGAACACTTATTTTGGTCCTGCAGAAACCATAGATTTTCATGTAGTACCTTCATCTGTGGTTTATTTTATTTTACTTAGATACAACCCCACAACCAAACTATAAAAAGTTTGCCTATATTTTTACCCTGAGACTTTTATAGTTCATTTTTTTATGTTTAAAACATTGGTTCATGTGGAATTTATCTAAATGTCAGAAGTGAGTTTCAAGCCCACATTTTTTTTTTACAGATGGCCAGCCATTTGTTGTAACATCACTTATGAAATAATACATTGTTTTTCATGGGCCAATCTTTATGCTCAGCAGCACACTAGAACATAAAAATCTTTCAGCTACTTCTGTTTGGCCCCTATACCTTCAACCAGAGTTTAGCAAAAATGGCGTATGGTGAACAATATTAACAAGCAAACTTGAGCAGACCATAGAATCCCATGAATGCTATTATAAATATCAACTGACCCATAAATACACAGTTTCTATAGTAAATATGAAACTACTCCTTCTGAGGATACCAGTGAATTGCCCATCTCCACATCTGACAGCCTCTTCTCATATTTATGGGTCAGTTGATATTTATAACAGCGTTCATGGGATTCTGTGGTCTGCTCAAGTTTACATGTTCCTCAGAGGCAGAGCCTGAGACTAGAATTCTTGTTCAAGTGGTTGATTAGTAACCTGCTTGCATGAGAAAGAAGTAAGGAAAGCAGAATAGGGAAAGGCATGCTAAGTGAGGATATATATGAGGCTTCTACTAGTGGTAGCACCTTTACTTGATGTCACAAGGC